>NC_048320.1:1648840-1725870 GCF_013100865.1 Trachemys scripta elegans | reverse complement strand
TGCTAGCAGAGCACCTTACCCTCCCTGATTGAACTAATCTCGTTATCTCCACACTGATATATACCTGCCTCTGGAGATTTCCATTACTTGCATCTGAAGAAGTGAGGTTCTTACCCACGAAAGCTTATGCTCCCAGTACTTCTGTTAGTCTCAAAGGTGCCACAGGACCCTCTGTTGCTTTTCACCTGAGTGTTGTGGAAAATAGGTGAGGGCTATGGCACAACTTTGGACAAGCGCAATTAAAGAAGTTAGCCCAGAAAACTGAGATCATCCTGGCAATTTGGAATACTGGCATACTTATTGGCCTAGCATGGAGCTGGCAGAGACACTGAAAGAGGAAGAAGTTTCAGATAGCATGCACCCAGGAAACAAATGGAAAGGAAAGACTGTGAATGTACTACTTGTATCCATTTTAAAAAGGCCTCGCTAGATGCACTGCCACTCTACCTAATCTCTTAAATCTCACTCAGATGGAGAGGTAGTTTCACAAACCCAGATGAATACAGAGGTTTTCCGGGGATTAGTCATTTATTATATTTTATTAAAGGAGAAGTAATGAAGTGCATACACTGTACATGCTAATGATTTACAGAGACTATAATGACAATACCTTCTGCTCATACAGCACTTTTCATTCTGAAAGCGCTGTATAGAACAAAACGCCCTATGCAGGTAGACAAATAAGTATTAGCCCCATTTTATAGATGAGGAGATAGACAGATATTAAGTGACTTGCTCATCACACCTCAGTAAATCAGCAGCAGAAACAGGATTAGAAATCAGGACATCCAGACTCCAATCCCATGCTCAAGGCTATGTTGCTTCTCTGTACCCAGCCTACTACAGAGTCCCCCTCATACCAGGCTACTCCAGGAGGTTAATATGCTACTCCTGGGGAAATTTTGTGCCACTGGGCATGTGCAGAATTCATATCCCCCGCAGATTTTTTTTCTCCACAGAAAATACATTCAACTGGAGAGGTGCTGAAGTTATGGCTTTCATCCACTAGGGGCTGCTGTGGCACCAGAACAGAGGGCAGCCGGCTAACCAGCCGTAGCAGTGAGCTACAGAGGAAGGAAGGAAGGAAGGAAGGAAGGAAGGAAGGAAGAGGAGGCTGCATTCCTCACAGTGCCCTGCCCATGGGGCCAGGTGAGAAACATAAGAACGTCCATACTGGGTCAGACCAATGGTCCATCTAGCCCAATATCCCATCTTCCAACAGTGGCCAATGCCAGGTGCTTCAGAGGGAATGAACAGAACAGATAATCATCAAGTGATCAAGGAGGCACAGGGGGTAGGGGAGGGAACAGGCAGAGTGGGGCACACAGGGCTGCTGGGCTTCAGAAAGGCTAGTGGGGGGGACAGACTGGGGTGGGGGCTGAATGGAGGTGCAGGGCCACACGGGGACTGGCAGAGGGGTGACTGAGTGGAGGTGCAGAGACACATGGGGACAAAGGAAGGGGGGTGGCTGAGTGGGGGTGCAGGGACACATGGTACCTTCCAGTCCTATGAATCTATGGGGATAGGGGCAGATGTGCCGGGATCAGCCAGGGTCTGCATGGGGGAGGCTCCCCAACTCCTTAACGATACCTCCCCTGACCCCATCCCCGGGGGGAAAAAACTGTTCTATATTTCTCTCACCCACACCCAACAATCCTCCAGGTTCACTCCCAGGCTTCTTCCCTCTCTCTCTCAGCCCCTCCATTACCACTCCCACCCCCAAGCCTTTGCCCTGCTTTTCTGAAGGGTGTGGGAAATAAGTTTCTCTATTGTAATTTAAATGAGTTATTACTCAAAGTTCTGTATTAATACGCTTAGCAAGGAATCTGTCAAAAAACATTTCCTGAATCTTTTTTGTCTGTATTGTTACAAAAATACTTCCTGACAGGTATTTTGAAATACATTACCAAATAACTGAAACTGGCATGATTATATTGTATTATTTTGACAAATAAAAAATGCAGAATTTGAAAATATTGTGCACAGAATTTAATTTTTTTTTTTTTGGCCACAGAATTCACCCAGGAGTAATATGCATGTTATTTCTGGTATGCTTGGTAGGTCTAGCATTTACCATTTTTCCTCAGTCAACATAAAACAAAAGGAAAATCAATAAAAATATATTAAGAATGAAGAATCAGAATTAGCCAGTTCTGATGCACAACATATACCTGCCACCCAACAACAGCATTCTGCCAATCCACCAAGTTCTCATACAGCCAAAAAGTGGGCCCAGTTCCAAATTCAGCTATTTTCCTTCTGTAGGCAAAGAACAATTTATTTACTTCTGCTCTCTTCCAGGTCCATAGGAGCCAGTCCTGGTTAAGTGAAGGGTTGCAATGTTGGTCTTTACAGTACATTGATAAGGAAAGCCAACAGCCACTGCAGCAGTTTGTCAATCCATTTTTCTATCAAGTTTTGGCCCATGCTGTTTAACAGGCTTTAACTGACACACCTGCGTAAGGAGTTTTATTACCTTTCAATACCTGCAATCTTTAAATCCAGACCAGCAGTCCCCAGACTTTTCAGGGTCGCACCCCCACTTACCCATTCGCGCCCCACCCCCGAGCTGGGAGTGAAAGCCAAGACTATAACAGGGTTCAAAAAAGAACTAGAAAAATTCATGGAGGATAGGTCCATCAAACGCTATTAACCAGGAGGGGCAGGGATGGTGTCCCTAGCCTCTATTTGCCAGAAGCTGGCAATGGGCAGCAGGGGATGGATCACTTGATGATTCCCTGTTCTGTTCATTCCCTCTGGGGCACTTGGTATCGGCCACTGTCGGAAGACAGGATACTGGGATAGATGAACCTTTGGTCTGACCCAGTATGGCCATTCTTATGTTCTTATGCGATGCAGACAGGGATTAGGGGGGCAAATCTGGAGGTGCAGCTGCCGGTGGGTCTGGGGCCAAGGCCGGGGCCAAAGCCACGGCCAGGCTGCAGTGGGGGACGGCAGCCGGGCCCGGTTCAGCTCCGTTCCCAGCCCCACCCCCAACCTTGGCCCCAGGCCGAGAACAAACCCACAGCCAAGGCTGGGGTTGGGACCAGGAGCAGGGGCAGGGGCGGGTCTGCAGCCGTGCTGCAGTGAGGACCAGGGCCAGCAGCCAGGCCCACGGCCTGGTGCAGCTCTGCCCCCACTCCCAGCTTCGGCCCAGGAATAGAGCCATGGCCAGGGGTAGGGCCGGGAACAGAGATGGGGCCGATGCTGGGGACGGAGCCAAGTGGCGGGGCCGAGTGGCACTCCCTTCCTACCCCCTGTGGGGGGCTGGCCCGGGCATGCCTCATAGTTTGTGGACCTCTGATCCAGACCAAGCTCACCTCCCACTTCCTTCAGCCATTTAATCAGAAATGGAAATGTATACATCAACATTTGTCAGTAATGTGTTCTCCCAGTAATTTGTTAACTACAGGGAAACCCAAATAGCTCACCCTCCAATAATAAGGAGAAACAGTAACTGAACATAGTGGCCTTGGATTTACAAGAATGTTAGAGGTTATTCATTTCAAGAAGTGTTATGAACCTAAAAAGGTTTAATTTAGTCTGACTGTTTTGCAAACCTATTTAAGATCTCATATAGTAAATATGGCAGGCGACCAGCTTGGCTAAACAGTGAAATCCTTGCTGATCTTAAACGCAAAAAAGAGGCTTATAAGGAGTGGAAGATTGGACAAATGACCAGGGAGGAGTATAAAAATATTGCTCAGGCGTGCAGGAGTGAAATCAGGAAGGCCAAATCACACTTGGAGTTGCAGTTAGCAAGAGATGTTAAGAGTAACAAGAAGGGTTTCTTCAGGTATGTTAGCAACAAGAAGAAAATCAAGGAAAGTGTGGGCCCCTTACTGAATGAGGGAGGCAACCTAGTGACCGAGGATGTGGAAAAAGCTAATGTACTCAATGATTTTTTTGCCTCTGTCTTCACGCACAAGGTCAGCTCCCAGATTGCTGCACTGGGCAGTACAGCATGGGGAGAAGGTGACCAACCCTCTGTGGAGAAAGAAGTGGTTCGGGACTATTTAGAAAAACTGGACGTGCACAAGTCCATGGGGCCGGATGCGCTGCATCCGAGGGTGCTAAAGGAGTTGGCGGGTGAGATTGCAGAGCCATTAGCCATTATTTTTGAAAACTCATGGCGATCGGGGGAGGTCCCAGATGACTGGAAAAAGGCTAATGTAGTGCCCATCTTTAAAAAAGGGAAGAAGGAGGATCCGGGGAACTACAGGCCAGTCAGCCTCACCTCAGTCCCTGGAAAAATCATGGAGCAGGTCCTCAAGGAATCAATTATGAAACATTTAGAGGACAGGAAAGTGATCAGGAACAGTCAGCATGGATTCACGAAGGGGAAGTCATGCCTGACTAACCTAATTGCCTTCTATGATGAGATAACTGGCTCTGTGGATGAGGGGAAAGCAGTGGATGTCTTATTTCTTGACTTTAGCAAAGCTTTTGATACTGTTTCCCACAGTATTCTTGCCACCAAGTTAAAGAAGTATGGGCTGGATGAATGGACTGTAAGGTGGATAGAAAGCTGGCTAGATCGTCGGGCTCAACGGGTAGTGATCAATGGCTCCATGTCTAGTTGGCAGCTGGTTTCAAGTGGAGTGCCCCAAGGGTCGGTCCTGGGGCCGGTTTTGTTTAATATCTTTATTAATGATCTGGAGGATGGTGTGGACTGCACTCTCAGCAAGTTTGCAGATGACACTAAACTAGGAGGCGTGGTAGATACACTAGAGGGTAGGGATCGGATACAGAGGGACCTAGACAAATTAGAGGATTGGGCAGAAAAAAACCTGATGAGGTTCAACAAGGACAAGTGCAGAGTCCTGCACTTAGGACGGAAGAATCCCATGCACTGCTACAGACTAGGGACCGAATGGCTAGGTAGCAGTTCTGCTGAAAAGGACCTAGGGGTCACAGTGGACGAGAAGCTGGATATGAGTCAACAGTGTGCTCTTGTTGCCAAGAAGGCTAACGGCATTTTGGGCTGTATAAGTAGGGGCATTGCCAGCAGATCGAGGAACGTGATCGTTCCCCTTTATTCGACATTGGTGAGGCCTCATCTGGAATACTGTGTCCAGTTTTGGTCCCCACACTACAAGAAGGATGTGGAAAAATTGGAAAGAGTCCAGCGGAGGGCAACAAAAATGATTAGGGGTCTGGAGCACATGACTTATGAGGAGAGGCTGAGAGAACTGGGATTGTTTAGTCTCCAGAAGAGAAGAATGAGGGGGGATTTGATAGCAGCCTTCAACTACCTGAAGGGGGGTTCCAAAGAGGATGGAGCTCGGCTGTTCTCAGTGGTGGCAGATGACAGAACAAGGAGCAATGGTCTCAAGTTGCAGTGGGGGAGGTCCAGGTTGGATATCAGGAAAAACTATTTCACTAGGAGGGTGGTGAAACACTGGAATGCGTTACCTAGGGAGGTGGTGGAGTCTCCTTCCTTGGAGGTTTTTAAGGCCCGGCTTGACAAAGCCCTGGCTGGGATGATTTAGCTGGGAATTGGTCCTGCTTTGAGCAGGGGGTTGGACTAGATGACCTCTTGAGGTCCCTTCCAACTCTGATATTCTATGATTCTATGATTCTATGATACTATGAATAGAGAAATACAATTTTACATGTATGGGCCATTTAATAAAAGCGGTCTGATCCATCTACATGGTTTACAAAGCTTTTGCAGTCTCTCTAATAAATGTGTTCCTTTCCATGGGGCTTTACGCACCTCTATTGTAACTTCTGTCACCCAAATGTGAACAGCTACTACCTTCAATTTGACAAGTAAGGATCAAAAGCCCTGTTTATATATCTCCCGAACTCCACCAATGGGAATGTGTCACTTTCAAGACCTACTTCTTTCAAAATCTTGCCTTTTAGGCAAATTGCTTAACAACCCTTTCAGATTAGCATAAGAAATTTCAAGAAATTTTTTCCTTTAGCTTCTCTACAGTTGCAGAAGACAGAGGATGTTTCACTTACATAGAAGTCAGTGGTATAAAATAAACAGGTGGTACCTGGACAGGTTCTCCCAAAGTAATAAAGGCCAACTAGGAACCAAACAACGCAATGCAGGGAAGCTGAAATAATTTTATCAGTCCCTGATTTTTCAGATTAACAGGACATTGAGATAGAGACATGGAACTTTCAAGTAGGAAGAAATTTTTTTCCCCACTAAAATGGAATGGCCCTGCTAGCCATCGTAGAAGCGTGCCGTATACATGCCAGCACATGCTCATCTGGGATGCAACCCAGATCTTCTATAAAGCACTGGAGCTCTTTTTCGTAATTCATATTGCCTATGTTACAAAGCCAGATTGCTCCAACAGAAACTGTCCCAGAAACTCCTGAAAAGAATTCAGTAGACAGATAAGTCTTTTAAGTAAAAAAGATTACAAATTTCTATTGCTTAGACTGAGGAACATCTTCCATAAGCAAGAGTATGATATATCTCTGTCTCTTCCTCTTTGGTTAGACCATGCCAGTGTAGTGCCCTGATATATCCAGAGCCATTCTGCTTTGACTTAGTAGTAACAGAATGTCAAAATTATTTACCTTAAGGATAAACACACAGGCTGCCGAGTCAAACCACATGTTCTATCTGAACCTCTGGGCAAAGTGCTTTAATTTACCCATAAATATTCTCTAGGTCTCAAAAAGACCTACTTTTGTAGGAGATTTTGCATTTTGCAAGGATATACAGCATGTTTATAGATTCAACAGAGCCACACATTATAACATATCAGGTCTCATTGGACTCTAGCTCAACATTTTATGTAGAAAAGTATAGAAAGAGCTGAATAGAGCTTTTCAAAAATCAAGTAACACTGCAATTCTGTTAAAGCTTTGTGCAGACTCATCACCTTTGTGAGATTACCTTGAAAAGGCTTGGTAAGGAGAGATGGTATTTTATGAACACTAAGCTGAGGTTTATCAGTGCACTAAAGCTAACTTTACCTTCTGTAGGAAGAGGACAATTCTAATAAGCATCTTGGCATGCAGTTCCTCCAAGGTGAAGAGTGTCCGTGGAGTCCGTATGAAAATCTTGGTCTTCCCATAGGCTACATCATGCTGAAACCCACAGCACTCAATCAATTTCTTCACAGCTTCTTTGTCTGAAGAGAGGTCATGGTTTGGCCAAGTAAATTCTGAGACCATCTTGTACCTGGATTAACACAAAAAAATTAAATCTATCATCAACTTCCCATCTGTGCTCCCAAGCCAACCCTTAAACACATTGTAGAGTTTATCTTTTAGATTAAGATTTCTGTTCACTGATGGCTGTAATAATTTAGATATTCTGTGGATGTGACGGGATTCCATGAGAAGTACAAAAAGGAATGAGAGCAGCAGAGTTGAAAGATGGATGATTTTTGGAATACCAGTAAGAACTACCACAGTCACCCCAATAAGAACAGATGCAACATGGCAGAGCCCACCCATAGATCCTTGCAGGATGAGCAAATCCGCTACTCAACTCAAGTTATTTCTTGACTTTCTATTTCAACAGTTTTTAAACATTTGCTAAGAACAAAACCTTTATTTCAACTTTCTTTGCAGAAGTCAACTGAAATTGAGCTATGTACTTAATGTTTATTCAGAAAAACTGGACCTTTTTAAAATCCTGCACCCATCTCCTGCCCCTCATTTCTGTACCACTCCCAGACTAGTTTCATTATGCTAGAAAGTGGCAGGCAGCTGTGTGGCACTCTGCGCTCCAAAGCGGTACCCTGGCACCCCTATATTTACCATGGTGATATAATTATGATATGTTTGGTACAAAGTATGCCTTGTGAGGTATCATTTTAAAAGGCTTGATCTGTCGAACATTAATATCCTGTTGGATTGCATGTGCTTTCATTGTATGGGAAGTTATGAAGTTTTGCTATGTGTGTGTGTTACTGAAATATGTTGTAAAGTTGGGAACACCCACAACCAGCCTTTCAAGTACAACAATGGAGTAGCTGATGATGGTCTATTAAATGGAGTCCACACTCACAACAACTATCCTAGAAACTGTATACAATGGAGACCTTCTCAGAGATAGCACGTAGACAATAGAGACTGCTTTCAACAAGTATGTTAGCAACAAGGTGGTGGTCAGGGAAAGTGTGGGACCCTTACCGAATGGGGGAGGCAACCTAGTGACAGATGATGTGGAAAAAGCTGAAGTACTCAATGCTTTTTTTGCCTTCGTCTTCACAGACAAGGTCAGCTCCCAGACTGCTGCACTGGGCAGCACAGTATGGGAAGGAGATGAGCAGCCTTCAATGGTGAAAGAACAGGTTAAGGACTATTTAGAAAAGCTGGACATGCACAAGTCCATGGGGCCGGATCTAATGCATCCAAGGGTGCTGAGGGAGTTGGCTGATATGATTGCAGAGCCATTGGCCATTATCTTTGAAAACTCGTGCTGACTGGGGAAGGTCCCGGATGTTTCGAAAAAGGGCAAAAAAGGGAAGAAGGAGAATCCAGGGAACTACAGACCTCAGCCTCACCTCAGTCTTTGGAAAAATCATGGAGCAGGTCCTCAAGGAAACCATTTTGAAGCACTTGGAGGAGAGGAAGGTGATCAGGAACAGTCAACATGGATTCACCAAGAGCAAGTCATGACTGACCAACCTGATTGCCTTCTATGATGAGATAACTGGCTCTGTGGATGAGGGGAAAGCAGTGCACGTGATATACCTTGACTTTAGCAAAGCTTTTGATATGGTCTCCCACAGTATTCTTGCCAGCAAGATAAAGAAGTATGGACTGGATGAAAGGACTAAAAGGTGGATAGAAAGCTGGCTAGATCATCGGGCTCAACAGGTAGTGATCAACGGCTCCATGTCTAGTTGGCAGCCTGTATCAAGCAGAGTGCCACAGGGATTAGTCCTGTGGTCGGTTTTGTTCAACATGTTTATTAATGGTCCGGATGGTGGGATGGATTGCACCTTCAGCAAGTTCGCAGATGACACTAAGCTGGGGAGAGAGGTAGATATGCTGGAGTGTAGGGATAGGGTCCAGAGGGACCTAGACAAATTGGAGAACTGGGCAAAAGAAATCTGAAGAGGTTCAACAAAGACAAGTGCAGAGTCTTGCACTTAGGACAGAAGAATCCCATGCACTGTTACAGACTAGGGACCGAGTGGCTAAGCAGCAGTTCTGCAGAAAAGGACCCGGGGATTACAGCGGACGAAAAGATGATTAGGAGTCAACAGTGTGCTCTTGTTGCCGAGAAGGCTAACGGCATATTGGGTTGCACTAGTAGGAACATGTCCGCAGATCGAGGGAAGTGATTATTCCCCTCTATTCAGCACTGGTGAGGCCACATCTGGAGTACTGCGTCCAGTTTTGGGGGGCCCCCTACAGAAAGGATGTGGAGAAATTGGAGAGAGTCCAGCGGAGAGCAAAAAAAATGATTCGAGGGCTGGGACACATGACTTACGAGGAGAGGCTGAGGGAACTGGGCTTGTTTAGTCTTCAGAAGAGAAGAGTGAGGGGGGATTTGATAGCAGCCTTCAACTACCTGAAGGGGGGGGGGGGGGTTTCCAAAGAGGATGAGCTAAGCTGTTCTCAGTGGTGGCAGATGACAGAACAAGAAGCAATGGTCTCAAGTTGCAGTGGGGGAGGTTTAGGTTGGATATGAGGAAAAACTATTTCACTAGGAGGGTGGTGAAGCACTGGAATGGGTTACCTAGGGAGGTGGTGGAATCTCCATCCTTAGAGGTTTTTAAGGCCTCACTTGACAAAGCCCTGGGTGGGATGATTTAGTTGGTGTTGGGCCTGCTGTGAACAGGGCGTTGGACTAGATGACCTTCTGAGGTCTCTTCCAACCCCTAATCTTCTATGATTCTATGCTTGACTCATGTCATTGCAAAGGTTCTTTCCAGGAAGCTGAAAGAAACTACAAAAGAGGGGAAGTGACATCATCACTTGGCCTCTTCTCCCCCCCACAACTCAACACCTGGAAACACATCTGGAGGACAAAGACTGAATAGGGGAGGTGGTCCCAGGCTGGAAAGGAGAATCCCAGCCTGTGTATTCAGGAACCAGATCATCTACCAGGGTGAGACACTGCTTGATTCAGATCCTGTCTAGTTTATAGAACTCAGACTGTGGTTTTACTTTTATTTCTTAGGTAACTAACTTTGATCTGTACACTTATTACTTACAATCAATTAAAATCTATCTTTCTGTAGTTAATAAATCTATTTTATATTTTACCTAAAACAGTGCATATTTGTTGAAACGCTTTGGGCAATCTGCTCAGTGTACAAAAGCTGGTGCATTTCCTCTTTCTTTTGCAGAAGTGGCAGACTGGGTAATAAAACGTACAGTGGTTAGGGCAAGAGGGTGCTGCTCTGGGGTCCAAGGCTGGGGAGCTGAGGGAATTGGCTGGAGCTTCTCTATTGTTGGTTCATGAGCGGCTGGCAAAAGCATTCATGTAACTCAGTTGGGCGTGGCCCTGACTGTGGATGTCTGTGTAGGTGCAGTACCTGGAGAGGTTTGTGGCTTAGCAACAGCATCACAGTGTGGGAGAGCCCAGGTTAGTAAGCCAGAGGGCTCAGCGGTACCCCAGTTCCAGGTTGCACCCTGGGGAACCAGTCACAAGCTGATCATCAAGTAGGTGGGTTCAAGAACTATCCTCCTTTATCAGGCATTTCATTACTCACTTTTCCAAACTCCCCACACACAAAGAAAAGCAGAAAACAGTTCAGCATTAAACAACTATGAATCAAACAGGAAAATAATAAGATCTGACTCTGCTCTGCCATAAAGTATGCTATATTTGAGAATTGCTGATTGGATAAATAGGTTTTTGCAAGGGAGCAACAATGAATTTTCTGCATATGATTTACAGACTTAATCAATAATGCAATAGGCAATTTCACCATAACATTATCCATATTCATGTACTAAAGGAAACACATTCAGCAGTTTTAACTATTTGCCCATTTAAAACCCCATGAACTGAGAAGTCAGAATTCAATCCCAATTTTCTAGGCATGGATTTTTTTCAGTTGGCAAGCTAATTCAGAAATAAATGTTAGATGGACAACCACAAATCTGGTGTCACAACCTTAGAAAACCTTTTTAGAGGAAATAGGGTCTAATCTAAAGTTGCTGGGGTTCATTCTATAACAAAAAAGAGAGTACTACACTGACTAAAATAACACTATCCAAAATATATACAATACTGTCACTGTTCTTTTAAAATTAACCTCTGAACAAACTTGACAGCAAAAAACCTGCTGTAGCACATGGTTCGAAGCAGGCCCCAGTATATCAGTGACAGAGGATAATGGAAGGCACAACATGATTGTTTGGTTAAGAGTATGCTAAAGTATAAAAAAGCTGACATTTCAAAAAAAAAAAAAAAAATCCCTTACAGTCTCACGATGAAGAGTTTTTGCATTTATATTTGGAAGGGCTCAGAGCTCTCACTCCCAAATAAATCTACATGCAGTACATAAATATTTTACATACACACATACCAAAACACTTTTGTTTGGTTTCAGATCTCTGCTCTCTATTCCCAGTGGAAAAATGTTTCTGCTATAATTAATTCACTGGGATATGAAATGGAAAAATCTTTCACCTCAAGACATTTCACATTAGACGAAAGAGACAATCAGGGTGACAGAGCAAATCCGCCTTTTATTAAGCAGACCTGATGGGGTCAGACAAGAGGAATAAAATGTCAGATCTAAAACCAGTACAACAAGGTAGGAGGAAGATTTTATGAAAGAGAAATTAAAATCTCCAGAAGAGACAAGGCTGCATCAACAAAAGAGATCCAACATTTAGACATTACAGGTATCAATTTAATGCAGGGCAGTTTTACGCTCTCTCTCTCTCTCTCTCTCTCTCAATACAACAACTGGTAGTATTAACATTGTCAGAATACTGCTGCAGGCTTTCCATCTCTCCAGCAGCATGTGCAGTGGAAGCTCACTAATTCCTTCCCTGAGGCTAAGAGCATGACCCCGATCCCCTAGCAAGTCAAAATCCCAAAACCTTACTGCTAATTATAATGAAGCAGGACCCAGAATAAATCTGCTGCCTGACAGAATAGCTCTTCCCCTCCCCCATGCCTAAAGATCTCAACAGCCTTCAAGGTCATCCATACATTAAACATCCTCCTCTGCACTCCTTTGTTTTTTCTCTCCCCTTCATTTTTAACCTACAGAAGGAAACTGAAAGAAAGGTTGCTTTTTAAAACCTACAATCCTCAATGGAAGTCTCCTGAAATTCAGACATAATATTTGCTGATAAATTCTGGGTTTGAACATGAAGCAAGAGATTTTTATCACCTCAATTCAGTTGGTGGGGTTTCCAGTGTTATTTTCATGCCACACTTAATGTTACTTTAGAAGAGGCATTAGAGCTGGGAATGACAATAATGAAAAGTGTTTGATTATATTCTCAAGAAACCAAGCTTCCCGGCCACCACCTTCCCCAAAAGATACCGAGCCATAAGATTTTTGGCAATTTAGATGTTAAAACCAATAATGCAACACACAAGCATTTAATGACAATGTATTGATTTCAAGATACATTTTACCCCTAAGAATGCCAGTGAAGCCAAGTGAAAACAGATTGACTGTGGGCTGGATCTAAATATGCTTGATCTTACTTTACTGTAAAGTGATAAAATGGGAGCTTTCCTGAATACAAGTTCTAAGTAAAGAGAGTAAGGAGGTCAGGATACGGTATGTTAATTATTGTTTCTCTCGCTTTCGCTAATAAAGTGAGATATCAAGTGTGTTGGAGTGTTTTAAGGCTAAGCAATGCAACAAGGGGTTAAAAGGTCGTACCAGTTGCTATACATGAATCTAATTTTCCAGCCATTAGCTTCATTTTGCTGATTGGATAAATAGGACATACAAGAGCTTATCACATATCCACTAAACAGTAGCTTCTTGTGCAATCATAAGAGCAGATTTTAATGGATTCCTGATAATGTGCACGTGTGTGAATGAGGGCAGAATCAAGCCCGAAACTTGTATGATGTTGAAAAGTTACAGTTCATGACAAAATTGAAGTACAGTAAATAGTATTTGTTGAACCATACCCTTTTATTACCCTTCAGTTACTGGAAAAAAATGGTCAAAGCCATATTAGTTATTATGAACAACAGAGCTCTTCCAATTCTTTCTTTCCTACACTTGCCTATGTACAGTTTTTCATTTTTCCCACACTCAGGGTCAGTTTCTCACTTGCTCAAATAAGTCAAAAACCAAAATCAATTCAATGATCCACCAGCAAGATGATGAAATTCTAGATATGCACAGTACTTGACATATGCTGTAAGAAACCTTAAGGCTTGTCTTCACTACCAGGGTAAGTAGACCTAAGTTACACTACTCCAGCTACGTTATTTACATAGCTGGAGTAGACATAGCCTACATCAACCTACCGCGGTATCTTCACTGCGCTGCATCGATGGGAGATGCTCTCCTGTCGACTTACCTTACTCTTCTCGGCGAGATGGAGTATCGGGGTCGACTGGAGAGCGCTCTGCAGTTGATTTAGCGGGTCTTCATTAGACCCGCTAAATCGACACCCGCTGCATCGATTGCAGCAGTGTCGATCTCCCCGGTAGTGAAGACAAGCCCTTAGCTTAAGCAACATTTCTAGCTACTAAAAACACAGCGCAGCATGCATCAAAAATCATGTTTTCATGGGGTCAAGTCATATCATCGCATTCCTATCCTCCCACCTTCTATTTATAAATTCACTGAGTCCAAAGGTTTCCTTTCTGACCCATGTAATGTCACTCTATATTTGGAAAGTGTTTTTCTCCCCCAGGAAAGGAAACTTTCCATACTTCTCCAAAAATATAAGACAATATTTAGAAGAGAAAACACAAGACATTATTTAATTCTGTGTCTAGGGTTAATTTTTTGTGGGGAGGATATTCATTGTCCATTAACTCTAACCATACTAAGACAGTAACAGAACACTGGTTCAGTCTAACTGGAGTCATGGTGTTTTCATCCCTGCTGTTTATAAAAGGTGGAAAATGGTAGCCCATAAAGAATGCACTCCTCAAGTCTGTGCATCTAACCCTAACCCTAACCCTTCTGTGACCAACAGTGTTTTATCCAAGCCACTAGTGTGTGCTCAAAAAAGAAACAGTATATGTACACCATGCATGACTAAAGATCACCAGACTAAAGGATTCTATGTTTATAGATCATAGTGAAGGCAGATCATTAGATTGTGCAGCTCAACTAATAGCCTAGAAAGCCGGCAAACATCTCAACAACAACAAAAACATGCACTAATTCCCTTCTCACCTGTGAAGAAACTTTTCATATGTTTGGCGGTAGGCAAATCCTGCCCGCCGTACCCTGACATTCTCCAGAAGTCCAAGGTATTCCACCTGATGCCTGCAGCGTTCTTCATCAAACAGCTGTGATGACTTCTTTTCATTGGGCTTAATGCATCGGACATAATATGGCTCCTATGGGGACAAATCAAACAATGACTTGCACAGAGCTAAGAACTTTGTGAAAGATACAATTTACTAAATAAAACACACGAATGCACAATTAAAGTAAGTATGCACTCTCCTAAACAGTTTGCCTTTGAATATGAACACGATATAACATATTAACTGAAATTTTCTCTTCAGTTACAGAAAGGAAACAAGACAAAGCTACCGTCATTGAGGAGCATTTGGAGTAATAAGGTGACATGGGGGGACATGTTTGCAAGGAATAAGTATAGACAAATTAAGGGGTCCCAGTACAATAATGAGTCACTGGCACAAAGACATGTGTCCTTGAAAAGTATGGAGTCAGATTCCCTCAATTGATCCAAATGGACCACCTGCACTCCAGAGGACTTTATCCCAAGGGGGAGAGAGTTACGTTTCACCACTCACATTCAAAGCTCCCCCCAGGGGAGCACAACAATAGTTGCCACCATGAGCCCCGTCAAATGAGGCTGCTTCACCACCCACTTTTCGGGGGTCACCTTGCCCAGCCATAACTTTTCTCTAACAGGCCCTGAGTCTGGCTTACCCATAACCTCTTTGGACCACATCTCAAGCGCCCTTGGTCAATTCTAGCTCAAGCCCATATATGCCATTCAAGCAGCATATAGAGACCATATAGGTTCCACAACTGGCTAGGGAAGAATTCTTCTAGAAGAGAAGATACAAAGAGTCAACTTATGCTGCCCCACCCAGCGCCTGGTAGAGGGCATACTGGAAGGGGAACCTCTGTAGGGCTGAGTGCCATAGAAACTCTGAACTACACTGGGCTGTAACATAGCCCATAGGCTTCTTGAATAAGGTTGCAGCCAATTAAAGAAGCCTCTGGGGCTGCTCCATGTTACACTGGTAGCCGCATCAGTCTCCAGAATGTCAAGAATCGAAGCAGCATGAAGGTGGCTTTTGCCACGCCCCCTCCAAGCACATGAAAAGATGGGAGTTACCTTGCCAAGTGGGGCATCAGTACTAATGAGGCCAATTCAATTAAGGTGGAAGTAGCCTATTCGCAACAGTTGACAAGAAGGGGTGAATATCATGTGCTGTAAAATATATATATATACTGCTTACTGTATTTTTCACTCCGTGCATCTGATGAAGTGGGTTTTAGCCCACAAAAGCTTATGCCCAAATAAATTTGTTAGTCTCTAAGGCAGTGGTTCTCAAACTTTTGTACTGGTGACCCCTTTCACATAGCAAGCCTCTGAGTGTGACCCTCCCCCCCTTATAAATTAAAAACACTTTAAAATATATTTAACGCCATTATAAATGCTGGAGGCAAAGCGAGGTTTGGGGTGGAGGCTAATAGCTTGCAACCCCCTCTCCCTCATAATAACCTCGTGACCCCCTGAGGGTCCCAACCCCCAATTTGAGAACCACTGCCACAGGGACGCCTCGTTGTTTTTGCTGATACAGACTAACACGGCTACCACTCTGAAAACTGTGGAAAAAATCTTTGCCTGAAAACAAATGGATGGCAAATGCCCAGTCTTCGTAATATTTAGCTCACATGTCATCAACAAAGTATTCAGTTACTTATTATCTGGATTAAAAAAATTTTAATTACAAATCAGTGTAATCTTTATTCATGTTTACAGCAGGTTTGGGAGACCTCAGCCTAGATAAATGTCTGAAAAAAGCTATTTTATGTTTGTTCTGTAATTTATGACAATAGGAAAGTTTAATCCATGCTTACCTGAAAGTTACCTTTCCTTAAGAAATAAGGTCCACAGATTCATTACAATGGGTACTTCAGCCTGCATGAAACCTGGGGGCAGAACCAGCCCTGTGTGCCCTGACTCCTTCTGGAACCGGACTCTCCCATGCCTTGTACACTTCCATAATACATTGTCTACTCCACCTAGCATCGGAGGACTTGGAATCTCTGAGTCCTTGATATTTCAGGTAGAAGGATACAAAAAGGCACCGGATCTCCTCATGGACTCTATGTTGGAGGTAAATTTTCAGAGCCCTTCTAACATCTAAGGTGTGCCACTTCTCCTCAGTGGGATGCTCTGGCCTTGGACACAATGAAGGGAGAATCACTTCTTGGAGGCATGGAAGGAAGAGTTCACCTTTGGGTGAAACGATTCCGGAGTTCTGAGCACTACCTTGTCTCCATGAAATATGCAGTAGGGCTCCTGCATAGAAAGCTCTGCCAACTCCAACACTTATCTGGAGGACGGGATGGCTACCAGAAAACAAGTCTTGATGGACAAATACTGACATCAGTAGTTCACGGGGTTTTTTTGGTCTGGGCTCACATCACGGATGTCTCATTTGGGAAACAGAGGCCTGCCTGCCTGCTTGGCTAACCGGACCCAAGGGCTACCTTGGGTTTCTGTGTCAGAGAATCCAGAGATTCTGCAAACACCATGCTACTATAGGCAGACACCCAATGAGCAATGGTGCTGCCCAGAAGCTGCGACTGGACAAAAGGGGATGGATCACCTGGTAAATTGCCCTGCTCTGATCATTCCCTCTGAAGCACCTGGCAGTGGCCACAGTTGGAAGACAAGATCCTGGGCTAGATGGACCATAGTCTGACCCACCATGGCCGTTCTTATGCCCACTGCATGATTTCCATCGCTTCAGCGTATAGCACTGGGCTTCTTGTTCACTACTGGTTGTTCACTTATGCGACTACAGTCATGTTGTCTGACTGATTGAGGATGTGATTCCCCTCTAGGCTGGGCTAGAACCTTTGCAGCATCAGCTTGGCTGCTCTTAGTTATAGGAAGGTTACACTGTGGGCTCTTTCCTCTGAGTTCCAGACGTCTTGAGCTGCATGAAATCCCAAATGTGCTCCCCATCCCTTGAAGCTGGCATTGATTGTGAAGATAAGGAGGTCTAGAAGGCATATGGGTATCCTTTTATGGACATGGCCTTGGGCTGACCACCATTTAGAAGAGTTGATTACCTGTGCCAGAACCTTCACTTGATATGTTCCCAGGAATGGACCTTAAAGACGAAGCCATGAAGGTGCCTGTTGTCTGACTGCACTCATGGAGTGATCCCTTTGCACAGTACTAGGAGGCCAAGTACTTGCAGGCTCAATGCTAAATTGGGTTTCTTGCAGTTCCAGAACAATGCAAGGAGGTCCTGAATCTTTTGGAACCTCTCTAGAATTGGATGTATCCTTGCTATCAAGGTGTCCATGGAAATGGGTAAGGAGACTGTCTGCCCAGAAGAGCCTGCCTCTCCAATCCTGCCTGCATCCCTTCCTGCATAAGAGAGGGTGGCTGAAGTGACCGGGCTACATCTTCCCCCAGAGACAGCTAAGCTCCCCAGCAGGACACAGACCCCTCCTTTTACCTCTGGCTTTTCTCACCTAGCTTTCCCTGAAGACTGCTGGGATATCAACCACAGCAAACACCTCTAGAGGGGGAGCAGTGATGAGGGGACAACTTCCTTCGAAAGTTCAAACACAGCCACAGGACCCAGATGGGAATGGGAATTGGAATTGTTAGCCTGAAAACTGGAAATAAAGTTTGGAATTTCCCTCAAGGCAGCTCTGCAACAGGGAAGCTTGGCCAAGCCACCAGCAGGCAGAAAAAACTGGAAGGATTTTCAGGAGGCAGGCATTCTCCTGCTGCCAGTCACTGCCAGGGCTGGGTTGGCTCCCAAGCTGCATAAGGCTGAAGTACTCATTGTGATGGATCTGGGGACCTGAGCACAATGAAGAATGAGTTGGTTTAAATCCAGTTCCAACATCATAGATTTCCACAGCACAAAGGTCAAAACTGGCAGTAACTAACATCCTTGTTATGAGAGGCATCAAGGATGGAATGGGCCATGGAGACCAATAGTGGCTCTTCCAGGTCCAAGTTGAAGCACATTGGCAGGGTACTGCTGGGACAGGTACTGCCCTGTTTTACCAAGTCTGTGAACAAAGGACACTGGTCTCCAGTGCTGTCAAGTATACCCTTCACAGCATTTTGAGATCTTACACACCATTGGAGTTTATCTCGCTTAAACTTACATTTATTTAAATGTTCTACAGTGGAGAAATGCAAAAAGGTCAACATGAGAGAGAGACACTCCTAAACCTGTCTTGGGATCTCTCTTTATAGCATCAGGATAATGCCTTCATTTTGGATTTTTTGGATTTCATTTTGTTTCAAAGTTTAATGCTTTTTCAAAGTAGTTTTTGTACTTCATAATGGTCTGTAATTAACATCCCGGTACCATAGATACTAGGGTAAACTGCAGTGGATACTTCAACATTAACATTACTGCCAACTTGATTTTTATAGGGGTACATATCTGGTTCCCATTGCTGTGGTATCTGAGCCCCTCACACTGTCTTTAGTGCATTTATCCTCTGTGAAGTGGGGAGGAACTATTCTCTCTGTTTTACAGATGGGAAACTGAGGCACAAAGACACTAAGTGACTTGCCCAGTTTACACAGGTAGTCTGCATCAGAGCAGGGAATTGAAACAATCTCATGTCCTAGCACTCTAACCAGTGGATCAGCCTTTCTGTGTATGAAAGTTTCAAAACTAGAGGTGAAGAAATGAAGAAAGTGTCTCTTCTACGGTTTGCAGCTAATTACCCGAGACATGCTTAGACACTCCAAAAAAGGTGCATAAGGGAAACATTTGTGCTAGATTAGTCACAGCGATGGAATTATAAACATACTAGAGAGGAAACCTGTCAAAGTGAATTCAAGGGAAAGCAAAGAGTGGAGAGGAGGGAACAAAAAAATCATATGGAGAGGCTGGAATAAAGGAGGGGTCTCAAAAGAGCAGTCAGCCCCAGAATAGCCCATCATTCATCGTAATGTCAGCCAGAGCAGTACAAGCCCTAGTGTTTTTAAAAGGAAAGGAAGAACCCAAGTGATCAGTCAAACAAGACCAAATACTCAAGAGGAAAGCATGGGAAGATAACATTTGTCAAGCACACACCTTTACGTGGCAGCTACATAAATCAGCCTATAGACATTTTAAAAAGATGCATTTGAAGACACCTCTCCATATCTTTCATTTCCCTTTTTCCAGTGCAATAAAAGTATGTTTAACAATCCTACGCTTCTGTCCCTGGATTCTCTTAGTACAAGTTTGGAAGGGGACAGTAGATTAAGTATTTAATCTGCCATAATAAGAAGAGCCATCTCTAGATTCAGTGCTTCAAAAATATGTTTAATTGAATCTCAACAAAATAGGCAAACATGCAGAACCGAACATCTTTTTGAATTAGGAGCCTTAGCTATCCAACCAGTAGACTTTTCGCAAAGGTTGGTGTGAGGTTTTACAGGTACGTTTTACAATTGGGAAAAATGAAATTGATTGTGTATTTTATGTATCATGGTAGATTTGATAGAATTTTCTGTTAAAATTAATTCAGTGTTTACAGATAGCTCTTCCATAGTACATGATAAACACTTCTAAAATAGGTTTCAGAGTAGCAGCCGTGTTAGTCTGTATCCGCAAAAAGAAGAACAGGAGTACTTGTTAGTCTCTAAGGTGCCACAAGTACTCCTGTACTTCTAAAATACTTATTCCTATAGCAACTGCCATCTGCTACTCAAAGCCACTAATAGAATTCAAACGGTCTATTCTTCCCACACTTACTCTTCTGTTGTCTGAACACCTGACTTCAAGCCCTGTGTTTAAGCCATAAGTCCTTCCCTTTCCTTCCAAAAATTTCAGAATTCCAGTTTTCATTAAGAAAAGAAAAACAGGATTCAACTAGAATATCTGTGGAACAATTAAACTCATCTTTGAAAAAGAGTGTCCATTTAAGCATATTAGAAAGTTCTAATATCTATTAGAGCATGGGCTCTCAAACAGGGGGTCGGAACCCCTCAGGGGGTTGCAAGGTTATCACGGGGGATGGGTGGGGGAGTCGCGAGCTGTCAGCCTCCACCCCAAATCAATTTTGCCTCCTGCATTTATAATGGTGTTAAATATATTTTAAAGTGTTTTTAATTTTTAAGGGGGGGGTCACACTCAGACTTGCTATGTGAAAGGGGTCACCAGTACAAAAGTTTGAGAACCACTGTATTAGAGTTTTGCTTGAATTGATACAGGTTTTGTCTCTAAAACGACCATATTAAAAAAAAATCATACAAGGTTAGTAATTACTAACAAGCGTAATTTATTTGAACACACTTTTGCCCATTCAGTTATGTTCTCTTATTTTTTTCTTGGCAGTAGCTAATTTCTTATATGACACCAGTATCACTGCTGCAAGAAAACTGTCCATTATTTGTCACAATTAGCAATTACTCTTTGGGTGAAGAGTTAAATACTTTCTACAAGTTTCCCTTTTTTTTGTTCGTTGTTGTTTTTCTTCTTCCTTCCTTTTTTGTCCTCTAATCACGATCAGTCTGGTTTGAGTGAAGAGTGCCACTTAGGCAGCAAGCCATGTGATGGAATGCAACAAGGTGCTTTTCTTATGAAGCCCAGAACTGTTTCAACCACAGCAGTGCCTGCAGACCTTTCAAACCATAGCACTGGAGGAAGCATCTTTAAGTCAGAAAAGTGGCAATTTATGAACTGAAGCCAAGGTTTAAAGATTTAAGTTCTTCTAGAGAGTCAATGGCTCACGGAATCAAGACTTTTCCCCAGATCAGAACTGGTCCTGCCAGCCTCTAGTGGCAGTTCCACTTACTTCCACAGGTGTCCTGGCTGGAGCTGAATCCTATGCACCACCAGTATACGAACCACACAGTTCAAGTACCTCTAAGGTTAGAGAGCTCTAGCCAGTGTATTACTGCACAGAATACATTCTGTATTCAGATCAAAGTAATGGTCAAATATGACCATATGACCATTTCTTGTGGGCCAACAATAACGCGACTATTCTCAGTGGTTTGCGCATTGGCCTGCTAAACCCAGGGTTGTGAGTTCAATCCTTGAGAGGGCCATTTAGGGCTCTGGGGCAAAAATCTGGCTAGGGATTGGTCCTGCTTTGAGCAGGAGGTTGGACTAGATGACCCCCTGAGGTCCCTTCCAACCCTGGTATTCTATGATTCTATGAAACAGCAGCAGCAGAATATTTGGAAAGATTTATGTTACCAACCGATGTGTTACTATGCTCAATGATCATCTTGTTTGAAAGCTCAAATCAAGAGACATGTCCCTTTCTGCACTTGCAGAGCCACCGTTTCATAGAATCATAGAAATGTAGGGCTCAAAAGGGCCTCATATCAGTGACCAAGACATGGGCAGTCATGCCTCAGAGCCAGAATCAGAGACCAGCTGCCAGAACCAAGGGTCACAGAGCCAGAGTCAGAAGTAAGGAATCCAAGCCGAGGGTTGGGACTGGGTTACCTGGAGTGAGGGGCTAGGGCAGGAAACCTGCAGAAGCCATCAGGAATGCTTTCAGCAGTTGCTGAACTGCTTCTACTGCTAGGCTGAAGAGCCAGTCTGCTGACTTTTCCAACCAATCAGGCGGGGAAGCCAATCAGGCAGCCTATTACAGGCCAGCTGCACTCATTAGGATGCCAAGGGACTGGCTCTGATGCAGGACCTGATTTTTAACACCCCGAGAAGTCATCAAGTTCAGCCTCCTGCGCTGAGGCAGGACCAAGTAAACGAAACGGTTACCTACCTTTCATAACTGTTGTTCTTCAAGATGTGTTGCTCATGTCCATTCCATTGTACGTGTGTGCATGCCCACATGCGCGACTGGAGACTTTTGCCTTAGTGGTACCCATGGGGCTGGCTGTGCCACACTCATGACGCGGTATATAAGACGCCACCGGCCCTGCGTGTCTCGGTTCCTTCTTGCCAACAACTCTGACACAGGGGCAGGGGGGCGGGTAATGGAATGGACATACGCTACGCATCTCAAAGAACAATAGTTACAAAAAGCTAGGTAACCCATATTTTCTTCTTCAAGGGCTTGCTCGCGTCAATTCCATTGTAGGTAACTCACAAGCAGAACCCTCGGAGGTGGGCTCGGAGTTCTCAGTCTTGCAGACTGGAGTACTGCTCTGCCGAAACCAGCATCAGCCTGAGCCTGCTGGATCAGCGCATAGTGCAAGGCAAACGTATGGACCAACTACTAAGTTGTGGCACGGCAAATTTCCTAGATCGGCATCTGAGTGAGGAAGGCCATTGAGTCAAGTAAGCCGTCACAATCGGTGGCGGGGTCACCTTCGCCAGCTCACAGCAGTAGCGGATGCACTCTGTGATCCAGGACGAGATTCTCTAGGTAGACACTGGGCAACCCTTCATCCGGTCCACAACGACAACAAACAGTTGTGTAGACTTACGGAACGGCTTCATCCTCTGCGTAGAAGGCCAGTGCCCGCCAGACATTCAGAATATGCAGCCTGCATTCCTCATCTGTAATATGAGGCTTCAGGCAGAAGACCAGTAGGTATATGTCCTGACCAGTATGGAACTGGGAGATGACCCTGGGCAGAAAAACTAGGTGTGGACGCAGCTGGACTTTGTCCTTATAGAAGATCGTATAAGGCAGCTCTAACGTGAGTACCCTGATCTCGGACACCCTACGCGCTGCAGTTATAGCAACCAAAAAGGAGACCTTCTAGGAGAGGAGCAGAAGGGAGCAGGAAACCAGGGGCTCAAAGGGATGCCCCATGAGCCTGGACAACACAAGCTTCAGGTCCCAAGTAGGGACCGGGTCCCAGACATGCGGGTAAAGGTGTTCCAGACCTTTCAAGAACTTCATGAGATGGGCGAAGACCGACTTACCGTGAAACAGAGGATGGAAAGTCGAAATGGCCGCCAGGTTCACCCTGACAAAGGACAGTGACAGGCCCTGAAGCTTAAGTGCAGCAAATAGGCCAGGATGTCCTTCAGGGGGGCCTCTTCCACCCAGATGCGGCAATCCAAGGCCCAACACGTGAACAGCTTCAACTTAGCCACGTAGGTAGCCCTTGTGGACGGTTTCCTGCTGCCCAGTAGGACCTGCTGGACACGAGCAGAACACTGCCATTCTTCCCCGCTCAGCCACACAGGAACCAGGCTGTCACGTGCAGCATCAGGTTCGGATGCAGCAGATTCCCGTGGTTCTGGGACAGCAGATCCAGCTGAAGAGGCAGCTACAACGGAGTGGCTGCCGAAAGATTCAGGAGCCTGGCGAACGAGGACTGCCGAGGTCATGCCAGGGCCATGAGGATGACTGTCGCTCTGTCTTGCTTCACCTTGAGCAGGACTCTGGATTAACGGAACGGGTGGGAAGGCATACATCAGCACTCCCGACCACAGAATCTGGAAGGCGTCCGACAGGGAGCCCTTGTCCCTGTCCAGCAGAGAGCAGAACACGTGGCACTTCTTGTTCTGTCTGGACACAAACAGGTCCACCCGGGGAGTCCCCCACCTGCGGAAAACTAGGCTGACCACCTCCGGATGGAGCGACCATTTGTGGCAAGACAATAAAGTTCTGCTGAGGCAATTCACCAGGACATTCTTGGCTCCGGGCAGGTGGGCGGCCAACAAATAAATGGTGTGCTGCACACAAAAGTCCCAGAGGCGGAGCGCTTCCTGACAGAGGGCCAAAAACCTGACACCACCCTGCCTGTTGACACAGTACATTGCGGTAGTATTGTCTGTCAGGACCTGCACCACTTTGCCTTCCAAATGGGGTAAGAAAGCCTGGCACACCAGGCAAAACGCGCTGAGCTCTCAGACATTGATTTGAAGGGCTTGGTCATGTTGCAGCCAATGACCCTAGGTGTTGAGCTCGCCCAGATGGGCCCCCCAGCCCAGGTCTGACACGTCCGAGACCAAGGTGAGTGAGGGCGACTGGGTCTTGAAGGAGACTCCCTGCAGCACCGACTGGGGATCCCGCTACCAGTCCAGAGAGGAGAGGACATGGTTCAGCACCGTGACCATTCGGTCCAGTGGGTGCCTGCTTGAAATGTAGACTGAGGCCAGCCACACTTGTAGGGGCCTTAGATAAAGCCTGGCGTGACTTACCACATAGGTGCACATGGCTATGTGGCCCATCTGACACAGGCACATGTGGGCCATGGTGAGCGGTTGGCTCTTTATATGGCTGGTCAAGTGTGACATAGCTTGAAAGCGCGCTTCCGGTAGGAAAGCCCTGGGCCCCGTGGAGTCGAGAACTCTATGCGTTGAACGGGTGTTAATGTGGACTTTTCTGTTTATTAGGACACCCACATCACTGGAGGTGGAGCACACCAGATCGAGGCTTCCCTGGACATGCTCTGGAGACCTGACCTTGATAAGCCAATCATTGAGCTGGGGAAGATCTGGACTCTTCGATGCCTCAGGTAAGCCACCACCGGTGCCATGCATTTCATGAACACGCTGGGGGCAGAGGACAACTGCTGTAGCGCCGTAAACTGGAAGTGGCGCCCCGCCACTATGAAACATCTCTGACCCGGGAATATGGAGATATGAAAATAAGGGGTCCTCCAAATTTAGAATGGCGTACCAGTCCCCCGGATCCAGGGAAGGGATGATGGAGGCCAGGGATACCATGCGGAACTTCAACTTTTCAGCGACTTATTGAGGCCCCGCAAGTCCAGAATGGGTCTGAGTCCCCCCTTTTGCCTTTGGGAGTAGGAAGTAGTGGGAGTTGAATCCTCTTCTATGCATATCCCAAGGAACCTCCTCCATGGCCTCCATGCGTAGGAGGTTCTCGACCTCCTGAATGAGGAGTTGCTCATGAATAGGGTCCCTGGAGGGACAGGGAATTGGGGGCAGGGGAGATGGGAAGGAGGGCCAGCCAAAAATTGCAGGGTGTAGCCCCAAGCCACTATGTCCAGGACCCAATGGTCCGACGTAACCCGCAACCAGGCCAAGCAGTAGGGGAAAAGGCGGTCGAGAAAAGGGCAGGAAGGATCCGGGCAGTTGGCTGGTGCGTCACTCCTGAGCGCACCCTCAAAATAAGCGCTTCTGTTGCTTAGTTAGGCCAGGCTGCGCAAGAGATTGGGACGACGAAGGGTGGCTACAGTTAAACACAGTGTCCCTTTTACTCGCAGGCCCCCGCCGAGGCTGCCACTGTTTAGGTGGCTGAAGAGGCCGGCACGGCTGCTTGGACATCTGAAGAGTGCACCCCCAGGGAGTGCACCCCTCGTACTCTTCAGGACATGCAGATGCACATCTGTTTGGTCAGAAAACAGACAGACACTGTCAAACGGGTGGTCCTGAATAGAGGCCTGCATCTCCTGGGACAGGCCGGCAGTCTGGAGCCAGGAACTGCGCCACATGACCACCGCTGAGGCGACCACTCGAGCAGCTGAATCTGCCGCATCCCAGGCCATCTGGAGAGAGCACCGGGCCGCTGTGGTCTCCTCTTCCACCAGGGTTGCGAACTCCTGGGCCACCTCCTGGAACATGGAGTCCTTGAACTTGAGGAGAGAGTCCCACAAGTTAAAATTGTAGCTGCTCAAGAGGGCCTGGTGGTTCACCACCCGAAACTGGAGGCTGGCAGTAGAATAATTTTTTTGACCAAACAAATCCAGTTTTATCCTATTTATTCTTAGGGGCGCTTGCTTGGTCCTTGCTTGTCCCTTTCGTTGGCTACCGAAATGACCAACGACCCCAGGGGCGGATGAGTGCACAAGTACTCAAACCCTTTTGTGGAAATGAAGTACTTCTTTTCTGCCCTTTTAGAGGTGGGCGGGATGGAGGACGGGGTCTGCCAGATGGTTTGGGCAATGTTCAGAACCCCCTCCATCAAGGCTGCGAGTTTGTCATGGAGATCAGAAGTCACGGATTCCATGACTTTCCAAGACCTCCGTGACTTCTGAAGCAGCCGGTGCACCTGGCCCAGTGGCAGCTAGGCAGCCCTGTCCCAGTCACACCAGCTGCTGGGGGGGGGGGGGGGGGAGAGGCACGAAGCCAGGTAGGGAGCCTGCTGGCCCCACCAAGTCCTCCCGGTCCCAGCACCAGTGGGGGTCCCGAACCGTGAGCCGCTGCACCTCTCCGCCCCCAGGCCGCCCTCCACCAGGACCCACGGCACACCCTTGCAGCCGCCCACCCAAGTTTTAATCAAGGGTATATAGTAAAAGTCATGGACAGGTCATGGGCCGTGAATTTTTGTTTACAGCCTGTGACCTGTCCATGACTTTTACTAAAAATACCAGTGACTAAAATGTAGCCTTACCCCTCATGTACCAAGAGCGCAATCCGGGCTGGGGAGGACACAGAGAGCACATTAAATAATGTGTCCATCTGTTCCTCCATCTCCTCCGCCTGGAGGCCCAAGTTGGATGCCACCCTGCGGAGCAGCGCCTGATGCTCGTGGAAATCGTCTTGTGGGCTAGCTCTGGAAGGCTCTCCCACTTCCTCATCCGGAGAGGAGGAGGATGACTGGACAACAGGGGGAGGTCCGGCAGCATCCCCACCCATCTGGGAGGGCAGCCTTGGGGTGGGTACCGGCTCCTCACCCGCAGCGGCCATCAGGACGTCCTGCACCGAGCCTGGTGCCATGGATAGTGGGGGCACCGCCTTCGGCCTGTCTGACTCTGCGACCGAGGGCTGGAGGGAGTGGGGCACCAGCATGACGGGAACGCCCCATGCATTCCAATAAGGCCATTGGGTTGGCCACTGGCTCTGCTGCCAGGGGTAGGGGGGAGCGGTGCCACGTGGGGGAACACCCTTGAGGTCTTGGCAACGGCGACCAAAGGCATGACAAAGACTGGTGCCAGGAAGACCAACGACACCTGGGCGAGCTTCGGCGGCACAATGGGGATCAGAAGCGCGGTGCTGATGACTTGTAGCAGCGAGCCGGAGACCTGGGTTGATGTGGAGACCAAGAACATAGTGACCTAGGGCTCTGTCTTGGCTCCAGAGGCGCTCACCTGTTTTGTGCGAGGCCTTGCCAGTTGGCTTGCCCTCGCAGGGAGCCTTAGCCAGCGGTGTCAGCTGCGGCAGAGGTGCTCTCAGATCTCCAGGCGCTGGGGCCTTGGAGGGGACCGACTGTGCCATTGGCCTAGGCCCTTTACCGTTCCCCGGAGTCAGTGCAGGCCCCTTTGGGGAGGGACGGGACAACTCCACAAGGCCGAGCCCTTTAGCAGGTCTGGAGTGGCATACGGCCCGAGCAGGGTCCTTTACCCAGAGCCCCTTGGTCGGGCTTGTTCAGTACCACTTTCTTAGTATTTTTCTTTGGCACCAGCGACAGGGATCAGTGCCAGGAGGATCCCGGGGCTGGATGTGCGCTACGCACCGAAGTTGAAGCGCTGGGTGCTGGTTCGTGTCGCACCGCTGTAGTAGGAAGAGAACCTGAGACATAAGCCCTTGTATCAGAGGCCTGGCATGAGGCAGGACCTGGTCACAGAATCTGGCAAGAACAGGGCTGATATTGCAAACATACACATTCCTAAGACGTGCTAGTCACAGAATATGGACGCACACACATCCCGATATCAAGGATGGTACAAAAACATTCCCCAAGGATAAGTATCTAAGAGGCAGCACTGACATTTTTGTATCAGGGAATAAAGATGCATCTCACAGGGAGTATCTTTGTCCAGCCGAGGAAGGAAATGGCAAGTCCTGCCATTCACTGAGCTGTGTCCATTGTCACGGGCATACATGTCTTAGTATCCTCGTAGAGCCTGCCAGGTGCTTTGTCGACAATAAACCTGGCCTGGCGCCTTCGTACCTTAACGGATCTTGTGGTCATTGTGTGGTTCGCTTGAGGTCTGCTGTGCTGTCTGTGCAGAGCTGGGGCAGCACACAGGGAAGAACACACATACACAGCCAAACATCTAACCAGAGCCAGCTCCAAAGCGGGGCACAGGACAGCCTGCATCAGGATGGCCGTTCTCTTTGTGTCCACGGACAAAAGTTCTGGCAGATGCGATAGCATTCCTTTATACGGGTTTCCCCGAGGCACTGTAGAAAACTCTCTTGCGGGTCACTAACAGGCATAGGCCTGTTACACGAAGAGCAGGGCTTGAAACCCGGAGACCAGGGCATGCCCCGCCAGGGGCAAAGTCCCCACTGGGACTTTATCTAACTAACACTTAACGGGTATGTAAGAACTAATAACGATTAAACTATTTACAGGTAAAGCACAAGGCTAAGCTAGACGAGAAACCACTAACCACTTGCAAAGCAAGGGACACAGGTGCTCTGACTGACCACCACGGGCGGTAAGAAGGAACTGAGAAGGTGCAGGGCTAGCAGCGCCTGATACACCGCACCATGAGTGCGGCACTCCAGAGGGCGCCACAGCTGGCCCTATGGGTACCGCTAAGGCAAAAATCTCCGACGGCTGTGCACATGGGTGCGCACACACCTACAATGGAATAGACATGAGCAAGCACTCGAAGAAGAACTAGACCAACCCTGACAGCTGTTTGTCCAACCTATTCTTAAAAACCTCCAGTGACGACAATTCCACAACTTCCCTTAGAAGCCTATTCCAGAGCTTAACTACCCTTATAATAGTTCGAAAGGGTTTCCTAATATCTAGCCTAAGTATTCCTTGCTACAGATTAAGTCCATTACAGTACTTCTTGTCCTACCTCCAGGGAGCACGCAGAACAATTGATCACCATCTTCTATAACAGTGCTTAACATTTTCTCAAGACTAAACATGTCCTGTGTTTAGAAATCACACCCCTGGAGAGCATATTATCCCACTGCGTGGACAAGCCCTTCGATGACTCAGCTAAATCTATGCAAAGCTCTTCATACAAATCCGCTTGGGACTAATAAATGGTACACAGGCTACTCCTAACAAACAAACAAGGTTAATGCTTGCACAAGGCAGGTATAATATAGAATCCAAAGCTGTTTAAAAAGAAAGATCTGGAACAAAGACTCTTGAATATTTAATATAGTACAACAGCACTTCGATATGGTATTGTATTCTGTAATTCTTTCAGTTTAAGTCTTCACCAAACAAAGGTAAATAGAGAAGCCAAAAAAATTTTTTTTAAACTGAAATATAGTGCAGCAAATAAATCCAAGTAGACTAGTCAGTCCCAGGAGGGCTGCTTGCTGTGCAACATGGAGCAAAGACTATCTTGACCCTGCTAAGTTTTATGACCAGCCTTTTCCATAATAAGGAAGGCCTAGAGTGATGGAATAAACTCTTGCAGCAGCAATTTGGACTGTTAATAGGTTCCTGAGGGTCAGACTCATAGGTACTTTACAGTTCTCAAACTGACTTGTTAAGCAATTGTATTTTAATTGCTGCATTCTAGTTGTGTAACTAATCATTTTTATTGGTGGGGAGTGGGGCGATCATGTGTTTCAAAGGCTAATAAAGCCACAGAACACCTAAAAACTAGCCTAATGTGATCTTAGTAGGATTAAAATGAAAGGTTTTCAAACCTCATTTTAGTAAGGCCCACGACATTCTCAAACAAACAAGTGAAATGTGGTCTAGATGACATTACTATAAATTACAACTGGTTGAAAATCCACACAAGGAGTAGTTGTCAATGTTTCACTGTCAAACCAGGAAAGGGTATCTAGTGGGGTCCCATTGAGGTCAGTCCTGGGTCCAGTACTATTCAATATTTTTATTAATGATCTGGATAATGGAGTGGAGAGTGTGCTTATAAAATTTGCAGATAACACCAAGCTGGGAGGGGTTGTAAGCACTTTGGAGGACAGGATTAGGATTCAAAACAACCTTGACAAATTAGCAAATTGGTCTGAATGCAACAAGATGAAATTCAATAAAGTGCAAAGTACTTCACTTAGGAAGGAAAAGTCAAATGCATAACTACAAAATGGGAATAACTAGATATGCCGAAGTACTGCTGAAAAGGATCTGGGGGTTATAGTGGATCACAAATTGAATATGAGTGAACCATGTGATGCAGTTGAAAAAAAAAAAAAGGCTAGTATTCTGGGGTGTATTAACAGGAGTGTCGTACATAAGACACAGGAGGTAACTGCTCTATTCAATACTGGTGAGGTCTCGGCTGAGTACTGTGTCCAATTCTGGGCACCACACTTCAGCCTTCAAAGGCTAATGAATTTTGACTTGGAATGGATTTCAAAGGATAACCTAAAAGTTAGACTCCATCTTCCATTATTCTAAGTGTGTTAATATATTTTAGCAGCTTCCAAGGTCACTTGTCCCCTTATTTGAGAACAGTCACCCTTCACTATTCCTATCAATATATTATAAATCTATCTGGTATCAATAATTGCCAGACACCTATAAATTCTAAATGCTCTCTTAACCACACAACTCAACATTATCCTGCTGCTCAAGTGTGCTGCACTGCAGTGTTCTCTTTCTGACTTCCACCACTAGCCCTAAACATCTCTACCTAGGGCTGCATTTTCCAAGCCAACTACATTTCAGGTAAGAATCACCTCCCCTTTTCCCACTTTGCTTCCACACAAGTCACGCTTTGTATTGAAAGATAAATTTAAGAAAGAGGGTACTTCTCAGCATTACACTCCACAAACTTCAAGAGCTTTGCTAAATGTAAGGAGTATTTGCTTAGAGTAATAAGAACTACTTATGACTGGTGTCCTCAGTAACGGGACTTCAACTGGAGGCACAAATAATGGCAGATAAACTTGGAACTCTAAACCAGGAAGTGAACAGATACAATCCAGAGAGGATCCACACATCTCTATAATCCAAAGTCAGAACTGATTAAGAGACAGTCAGATCATTACCTTAGATGCCAGGTTGTCTACTAGTGCAATCATGGAGTTCTTAAAAAGGGTAGCAGCAGTCAAGGGTCGCTTGGTCACTTCTGTGATACTCAATTTACCTTCAGGCCACATCATCTTCAACACAGGATTGGAGCTACAAGGCCAGAGTTAGAAGAAGCAGTTTGTTTACTTATGAAGATTCTAACAAGGTGTCAGTGGCAGTAACTAATTTTACTGTGCTCTAAATTAGACAATTAATTTCTGGGTCAGAGACTGATGGTGATCCCAGTTCTTTTGACAGATTGGCTAAGCCAGTACATCAGTTTGGTGCTACAAAACTCTACTGTTTATTAGTTAATTAATTTACGGTACAAGGTTATTACTGAATACACTGGCAAGCACACATTCTCCTAGCTAGATAATGGTAGAACGGAAAGTGGTTTTGAGAGATTTCCTCTTTATAGTCATTAGTCTAGCCAGCATAAATATGTGCATAAAAGAGGGCCCAAAATTAAGATCAGTAGCCTAAGAAATTAATATGAACCACCACATAATCTACCTCTCCCTTTAAGATGCATAGTATTTTATTCCAAACTAATATATCCTGCACAAGTGATACTTTTATTAAAAATAAAGCCAAAAACAATCCAAACCAATTTTAAACTTTAACCTACATTACTGAATCAGAAATATAGGGTAAAAACAAAGTCATAGTTAAATTCGTGCCTTTAATAAGATTGATCCATAGCTGATCCATCGGGGGCACTATAGAAGGGAGCTGTGGGAGAGGAAAGTACAGGTGGTTGTCTTGGAGAGATCTTTTCTGCCTCACAGGCAAGACAAGATAAACAGAAGATAATGGATGTAAACTGCTGCTGGATAAGTGGAATAAAGTGGAGAGTTTGGGTTCATGGAACATTGGGCCCCCTTCTTTGGGGAGATGAGGCTGTTCAGGTTGGAAAGCCTCCACCTCAGCAGCAGGAGAAGCAATGCTCCTGGTGACAAATTAGCTTGACTAGCTGCCTGGGCATTAAACTAGCAACAAAAGGAGAAGCTACAAATATAAACAAGTCATACTCAAGGTATCGTGCATATAAAGAAACAAGAAGTTAAGAAACGCAAAGAGAAAAAAATTCTTTAACCGCCTATATATTGATGCTATGAGAAATCAGAAATGCTTGTTTATGGGGGAAAATGGACATAATTGGTATTACTGAAATCTCAGAGGAGTTACATGATCAGTAAGTTAAAAATCATGATATACAACCTATTTGTGAAGGACGGAGTGGGCAGAAAAGGGATGCCCTTACCATCTTCAGAGAAAGACACTTCAGAAGTGAGAGACCTAGAATGCTTATGAATCAATGTACAGTATTAACTGATAAGTCACAACACGGAGTATTGGTCTGGGGTCTATAATCGATGAATAGGACAGAGAACAGGATGAACAATTCCTTAAAATATACATCTATAATGTGTAGAAAGAAAAGCAGCATTATCCTGGGGGATTTCAGTCAGAGGGACACATGCTGCAGATCTAGGGGGCTTTACTAGTGGCAGCATGAGGAGTTTCTAAGAATTATAGATAATTTTCTAGCACAAGTAGTATTACACCCATCAAAAGGTAACTCTATATTATAACCTCTTTCTGATGGATAAAGATGACTGATAAGTAAAAATTAGTTGTTGCTTATATGGAATGATTGGTTACATTCATGTGCCAACAGAATACAGCCCAAACCAGTGATATATATTTGATACTATAAAAAGGCCAATCTCTCAAAGCTTGAAAACAAGAAAAATTGTGGGTAGAAAAATAAACGAAAAAACAGTGAGCAAAAATAAAGTATTCTTAGACAACTGCTGACTTAGGTGCCGAAAACACTCAATTCCAGACATGAAAGGTTTCTTCAGTTAAAAAAATCCTATTAAAATATTCATAAAATCAGAAAAGGAGAAGCTGAGATCAATGGCTATAAATAATTAATTATAAAATGCAGACAATTAATAAAGGAAAAAAAAGGTACCAATGAAAAAAATCTGTGACTAGTAGGGCCAAGGACAGTAAGAAATTATATTTAAAAAATCAGGAACAAAAAAAACCCAAGCAGTAGTATAGGTCCATTATTAGATAAGAATGATACAGTTGTTAATAATGAGGTAGAAAAAACAGAAGTGCTCATTAATATTTCTGTCCTGTGTTTGGAAAGAAGCTAAATGGTCGAGTCACGTCTTACAGTGATAACGAAATGCTTTCTATTCCTACAGTAAATAGGCAGATTGTTAAACAGCATCTATCAAAGTTAAATATTTTAAATCTGCAAGGCCTGATAACTTAGAACATAAGAATGGCCCTACTGGGTTAGATCAAAGGTCCATCTACTCCAGTATCCTGTCTTCCGACAGTGGCCAGTGCCAGGTGCCCCAGAGGGAATGAACAGAACAGGGAATCATCAAGTGATCCATCCCCTGTCATTCATTCCCAGCTTCTGGCAAACAGAGGCTAAGGACACTATTCCTGCCCATCTTGGTTAATCGCCATTGATGGACCTATCCTCCATGAATGTATCTAGTTCTTTTTTGAGCCCTGTTATGGTCTTGGCCTTCACAACATCCTCTGGCAAGGAGTTCCACAGGTTGACTGTGCATTGTGTGAAGAAATTTTAAACCTACTGCCTTTTAATTTCATTTGGTGACCCTTAGTTCTTGTGTTATGAGAAGTAGGAAACAACACTTCCTTATCTACTTTCTCTACACCAGTCATGATTTTAGAGACCTCAAATCATATTTCCCCTTACCTGTCTCTTTTCCAAACTGAGAAGTCCCAGTCTTATTAATCTCTCCTTATACAGAAGCCGTTCCATACCCTTAATCATTTTTGTTGCCCTTTTCTGAACCTTTTCGAATTCCAATATATCTTTTTTGAGATGGGGCGACCACATCTGCACACAGTATTCAAGATGTGGGCATACCATGGATTTATACAGATGCAACATGATATTTTCTGTCCTATTATCTATCCCTTTCTTAATTATTCCCAGCATTCTGTTCGCTTTTTTGACTGCTGCTGCGCATTGAGTGGATGTTTTCAGAGATCTATCCACAATGACTCCAAGATCTCTTTCTTGAGTGGTAATAGCTAATTTAGACCCCATCATTTTATATGTATAGTTGGGATTATGCTTTCCAATTATCAACATTAAATTCTATCTGCCATTTTGTTGCCCAGTCACCCAGTTTTGAGAGAGCCTTTAATAGCTCTTCGCAGTCTGCCTGGGTCTTAACTATCTTTAGTAATTTTGTATCATCTACAAATTTTCCCACCTCACTGTTTACCCCCTTTTCCAGATCATTTATGAATATGTTGAATAGGACTGGTCCCAGAACAGACCCCTGGGGGACACCACTATTTACCGCTCTTCATTCTGAAAACTGACCATTATACCTACCCTTTGTTTCCTATCTTTTAACCAGTTACCAATCCATGAGAGAACCTTCCCTCTTATCCCGTGGCAGCTTACTTTGCATAAGAGCCTTTGGTGAGGGACCTTGTCAAAGGCTTTCTAAAAATCTAAGTACACTATATCCACTGGATCCCCTTAGTCCATGTGCTTGTTGACCCCCTCAAAGAATTCTAGTAGATTGGTGAGGCATGATTTCCCTTTACTAAAACCATGTTGATTCTTCCTCAACAGATTATGTTCATCTATGTGTCTGACAATATTGTTCCACACATCTTTAAGAAATTGGCAGACGAGCTCTCTGAGCAACTTTTGTTATTTGACAAATCTTGGAATACTGGGGAAGTTGCAGAGGATTGGAAAAAAGCTAATGTATCAGTAGAGTCCCACCGGGGTCTGTTTTTAGCTAAATGCTATTCAATATTTATCAGTGATTTAAAAGAAAATATTAAATCATTTCTAGCATGTTAGCAAAGGACACATATACTGGAGAAATGGTAAAGGATGAGAACGTGTCCACTGTACAGAGTGACCTGGATCGCCTAGTAAGTTGGGTTCAAGCATGCATTTTAATACAGCCAAATAGATGGGCCGAGGGTCTGGATCCTGGAAAGCAGCAACTCTGGAAGGGGCTTAGAATCATGATGGATAATCAACTGAACATGAACTCCTACTGTAGCATGGCAGTTGAGGTAGCTAATGTGATCCTTTGATGTATAGGCAGGGGGAATACTGACAGTAAGGAGGAGCTATTACTGCTGTAGAAAACATTAGTGAGACCATTACTGGCATACTTATTCTCTGTTGGTGCCCACACTTCAAAATGGATGCTGACAAATTGGAAAGGGTTCAGAAAAGAGCTACAAGAATGATGTGAGGTCTAGAAAACCTGCCTTACAGTAAGAGACTAAAGAAACTCAATATAGATAGTTCATCCAAGAGATGGTTAAGAGGTAATTTGATCAGGGTCTACATGGGGGAAAGATTTCCTATTTGTAAAAGGGCTCCTTAATCCAACAGACATAGGCATAGGAAGATCCAATGGCTAGATGCTGAAATTAGACAAATTCAGACTAGAAATGAGGTGCAATTTGTTTATAGTGAGGGTAATTAACCATTGAAACAGTTTACCAGGCAATCTGGTGGATTTTCAATCACTTGAAACCTTTAAATCATGATTGGATGTCATCCTAGAAAAGTTATGTTCTAGCTCATCCAAAAATTATGGGCTTTATGCAGAAGTTACTGGGTGAAATTCTCTAGCCTGGGTATTCATGATGTCATAATAGATGATCATAAATGTCCTTCTAGTCTTAAAAATCTATGAACTAGACTATAACAAAATATTTTGGCAGAATATAAAATAGTGTACAAAACAGGTTGGCTGATCAAAGCTTTGTTCCTACCTGTTATACATTAGGCGTTTGAAGTCTTGGAATAAAGTGTCCTTATTTTTGTCAATAAATCCTGTGACTGAATATCTATGAGAGAGAAAAACAGTCAGTTGCACAGAGGTCAAATATCACCACGGCCACAGCTTCTGGGTATTCGGTAGAAAAAGCTTATGTGCACCAACGTGGAATCACAAACAAGGGAAGAAATGTGGTCAATGGGTGGGACTGGGAGACAAGGGACAAGCTCATTCTCAGATCTGCCACTAACTTGCTGTATAACCTTTTGGGTAAAATCACTGCCTTTATGTGCCTAAATTTCTCCTTCTTTAAAATGGGAATAATGCTTCCCTAATTTGAGAATGCACTTTTAAATCTACAGATGAGAAACAATAAGAATTATTTCAAACAAACAAACTATGGGCTCTAGTACTGTCTGCAGGTGCTTTCACAATTCACTTCTGTCCTCTTAGATTTGCAAGCTCTCAGCCGCTAGCAGTGCAAAAGTTTCAACCACAGAGGTATCACCTCGTTCTTTTTCCCTAAGCTACCAGAGAAATTTGGCTGTTTCAGAATCATAGACGCTTTGAGTTGGGAAAAACCTAAGGAGGTCATCTACTCCAACCCTCTGCTCAAAGCAGGACCAACCCCTGTCAGCTGTGTCTATCAATAACGCTATATTCAACAGAGACTCCACAAGAAATCCACCTTCACTTAATGGACTCCATAAAGCCTGGATTTGTCACCTTTATAAAGTCCCAAATTGTTCCATCATTAACATGCTTCAGGTATTAGCTATAAAAGAAAGGTGGACTGATTTAATGATTCTTTTAGGGTTTGTCTATACCAAGAAATATGCCAGAATAGTTATTCTGGAGTAACTTTCCATGTCACCACTCTTATTCTGGAATAAGAGTGCCTTTGTCCAATTTAATTTAATCCACATCCAAAAATAATTATTCCAAAATAGCTACTTTGGTAAAAAATGTTAAGTGTAGAAAAACCCTCAAGGCGATTTAGTTAGATTGATGCACGCTGCTTGTGTGAACACTCTTGTTTTAGTTTAAGGGTGCCCTATTTTAATTCAATTAATCTTAAATTGATCCTTTATCCATTTAAGATAAATTGATATGGCACTAAACAGATTTCTTAGGTCAGTACAACTTCCTTGTGTAGACAAGATCTAAGCTTCTCTTGGGAAACTTCATTTTTCTTCCTCCACCCTTCATATTCCCTGACTCCCAAGAAGACTGTATACCATGTAGCAAGAACAAGTGTGGCACTGAATTTTATTTTAAATCTGTTGCATTTATCACATAGAAATGAGAACACAATGTAGGTTAAAGCTGGACAAGAACAAGTAGAAGGTGCACCTTCTCATACAGAAAGGAAACACTCACATGACGTCTCCCGCGTAGTGCTTAATCCGAAAGTCTCTATCAAACTCCAGGATCTTGTCTGTCGCACAAAGCTAAAATAAATCACACATTTATTAAAAGGAAGGCATTAAATGTAAGCACTGAAATTCCACAAAGTTCAGAGCACACCAGCTTTTAGATTTCACCTTGTATTACAACAAACTGGAATTGTAAAATTATTCTATTTTCTACAGACAAATCATCATGTACTTTACTCAGATTTTTTTTGATAAATAAAACACAAGGACATAAAAATAAACCATGTTCCAAGATCCAGATTTTTTCAATTAAATAGTCACTGACACCTCCAAAAACTGTTCCTTTTTTATTAAAAAGAATATGTGCATGGAAACAGAACTGCTTTGCCTTGTGTTCCCCATCTGCTCCTATTTATTCCTTCATGGCATCAATCACCTCCAAATCAACATAACATGGTATCAGTAACTCAGGATGACTGAATGACGTGTAAGGTATTTACAAAGCATCAGTCAATCTGTCCCCCCCCCCGCAACATTTAGAGAAAAGGTGGGTGATGTAATATCTTTTATTGGACTAACTTCTGTCGGTGAAAGAGACTAGCTTTCGAGCTTACACAGAGCTCTTCTTTAGGTCTGGAAACCATACTCAGAACATCACAGCTAAATACAAGGTGGAACAGATTGTTTAGAATAAGCAGTTAACACACATTTAAAGGGACCGTTCAAGGTGAAGTGGCCTGTTAACACCCCTCCAGTCATAGGTGGAAAGGAAGGGAGGGGAGAAAAAAAACAATTGGGGGGGATTGTTAGTGGGTTATAGATTACTGTAATAAGTCATAAACTCAGTGTCTATTCAGTCCATGATTTTCAGTGTCTAGCGAAGTTATGAATTTAAGTCTCAGGCTCATCTTTTGAAAGTGTTGTGCAGGTTTCCTTTGAGGATGAGGTCCCACCAATAACTGGCAGCCAATAAACACACAAGCTAGAACTTTCACAGCTCTGCTAGTCAGTGATGAACCCCAGGATGCTCAATAGTGGCCAAAGCCCTGTTGCCACAGAATGCTCTTAATATGCTGTTAGACTGTTGTGCTGCAAAGATGAAACATAAACAGCCCACAACACAGGAGTCACTAGCATCTAAAACAAAATGCAAATAGGAAAACTCGGCTAAAACTAAAAAAGCTGGAACTAGCAAAGAAATGGAAGTGACTGCACATTAGTTACAAGCACAAGACCACAAGGCTGGACCATCCAGTAACCATGCTACACACATGAAGGATAATCCAATCTGATGACACCTTTTAAGATGGTGCATTGGCTTCATTTTTAAGGGTGTTCTTTTTGGCAGTTTTGTTTGGTCTCTTGTGGAAAAGCCTAATAAAGTCCATCTCAAACTCTTACTTGGTTTTATATCTTTGCTCCCTATTTCTTTATGAAGCACTAGCCTGGCTTTTTGCATCCTGTCAATCTAATAGCGCTTGCCAGCAGAAATATGTAGAAAGCCAAGTCTGGCCAAGAAAACCTGAGAAATGCCTGACAGTACAGGATTGCACAGTATGGAGAGGAGGTGACCAGCCCTCTGTGGAGAAAGAAGTGGTTCAGGACTATTTAGGAAAGCTGGACGAGCACAAGTGCCATGGGGCCGGATGCGCTGCATCTGAGGGGGCTAAAGGAGTTGGCGCCTGTGATTGCAGAGCCAATGGCCATTATCTTTGAAAACTCATGGCGATCGGGGAAGGTCCCGGATGACTAGAAAAAGGCTAATATAGTGCCCATCTTTAAAAAAAGGAAGAAGGAGGATCCGGGGAACTACAGGCCAGTCAGCCTCACCCCAGGCCCTGGAAAAATCATGGAGCAGGTCCCCAAGGAATCTATTCTGAAGCACTTAGAGGAGAGGAAAGTGATCGGGAACAGTCAGCATGGATTCACCAAGGGCAAGTCATGCCTGACTAACCTAATTGCCTTCTATGAGGAAATAACTGGCTCTGTGGATACGGGGAAAGCAGTGGACGTGTTATCCGTTGCAGGGCCGGTGAAAGGATATTTTGCGCCCTAAGCGAAACTTCCACCTTGCGCCTCCCCCCCCCCCCCCGCACATCGATTCATTGAGGGGCAAATCCCAATGAGCCTTTATAGACCCCAGGGGCCAGCCTGCCCACGGGGCCAGCCGTGCCCAGGATCTGCTCCCCAGACCAGGTTCCCCCCACCCCACCCCCTGAACTCCCCTGGAAGGTGCACAGACCCCCGTGAGCCCTCCCCGCCCTGACGGCCCCCGCCCCGAGTCCACTCACTGGCTTTGCCAGGGTTGGGCCGCTGCAGCAGCTCGGCAGGGAGGAGCCATCTTCCGGAGACACCGGAGAGCCAGAGCGTCAGCTTGCAGTGGCGGTGAGCCCCAGCCATGGAGCAGCCGGCGCGGTGCAGGGGGGCAGCAGCCCTGCAAAGGCGGCGGCGCTAGTGGGGAGCAGCCGCACCCCCCCCCCCCCCCCTCCCCGGGCTGCGGCCTGGCACGCACCCCCCTACCCCCCCGGGAGCTACTGCACGCTGCAGCAGATGCATGTGGGCGCCAGCCCTCATGCACCCCCCGGCTCTCCTCTCACCTAGGGTTACCATAAATTCAACAATCAAAAAAGAGGACGGGGGGGGGAGCCCCACCCTAGCCCCGATCCACTCCCTCCCACTTCCCACCCTCTGACTGCCCCCCTTAAAACCCCCAACACCCCCCCCGCTCCTTGTCCCCTGACTATCCCCTCCTGGGACCCCTGCTCCTAACTGCTCCCCAGAACCCCACCCCCTACCTAAGCCTCCCTGTTCCTTGTCCCCCGACTGCTCCGATCCCTCTCCACACCCCTACCCCATGACAGCGTCCCTCAGAACTCCTGACCCATCCAACCCTCCCCCTGCTCCCTGACTGCCCCCCCGGGACTCCCCTTACTGCCATGCCGGTCAGGCGCTGGCTCCATGTGGAGGCAAAACGCGCTACTGGGCTGCCGCGCACACAGTCCCCCAGAGTGCTGAGCCAGCAGGAGGGGCGGCGGCTCACAAGCCCAGGAGACGCAGAGCCCAAGCGCGACGAGGGGGGAGCCAGGGGGCACAGGAGGGCTAGTGCCTACATGCATCTGCTGAAGCTTGCAGGAGCCCCCCCCAGGGGGGACGCCAGGCCGCAGCCTGGGTAGGAGGGGCGGGGGGCGCGGCTGCTCCCCACTAGCGGCGCTGACACCTTTGCAGGGCTGCTGTCCCCCTGCGCCACGCTGGCTCCTCCATGGCTGGGGCTCGCTGCCCCCGCAAGCCAACGCTCTGACTCTCCGGTGCCTCCAGAAGGCAGCTCCTCCCTGCCGAGCCAGGGCACCGCTTTTTGGCACCCCAATTACTTGGCGCCCTAGGTGACTGCCTAGTTCGCCTAGTGGTTGCATCGGCCCCGATTCCTTGACTTTAGCAAAGCTTTTGATATGGTCTCCCACAGTATTCTTGCCACCAAGTTAAAGAAATATGGGCTGAATGAATGGACTATAAGGTGGATAGAAAACTGGCTAGATCATCGGGCTCAATGGGTAGTGATCAATGGCTCTATGTCTAGTTCACAGCCGGTATCAAGTGGAGTGCCCCAAAGGTCAGTCCTGGGGCTGGTTTCCTTCAGTATCTTCATTAATGATCTGGAGAATGGCACGGATTGCACCCTCAGCAAGTTTGTAGATGACACTAAACTGGGAGGAGTGGTAGATATGCTGGAGGGTAGGGATAGGATACCGAGGGACCTAGACAAATTAGAGGATTGGGACAAAAAAAATCTGATGAAGTTCAAAAAGGACAAGTACAGAGTCTTGCACTTAGGATGGAAGAATCCCATGCACTGCTACAGACTAGGGACCGAGTGGCTAGGCAGCAGTTCTGCAGAAAAGGACCTAGGGGTCACAGTGGACGAGAAGCTGGATATGAGTCGACAGTGTGCCTTTCTTACCAAGAAGGCTAAGGGCATTTTGGGCTGTATAAGTAGGAGCATTGCCAGCAGATCGAGGGATGTGATCATTCCACTCTATTCAGCATTGGTGAGGCCTCATCTGGAGTACTGTGTCCAGTTTTGGGCCCCACACAACAAGGCGGATGTGGAAAAATTGGAAAGAGTCCAGCAGAGGGCAACAAAAATGATTAGGGGGCTGGAGCACATGACTTATGAGGAGAGGCTGAGGGAACTGGGATTGTTTAGTCTGCAGAAGAGAAGAATGAGAGGGGATTTGATAGCTGCTTTCAACTACCTGAAAGGGGGTTCCAAAGAGGATGGATCTAGACTGTTCTCAGTGGTGGCAGATGACAGAACAAGGAGTAATGGTCTCAAGTTGCAGTGGGGGAGGTTTAGGTTGGATATTAGGAAAAACTTTTTCACTAGGAGGATGGTGAAGCACTGGAATGGGTTACCTAGGGAGGTGGTGGAATCTCCTTCCTTAGAGGTTTTTAAGGTCAGGCTTGACGAAGCCCTGGCTGGGATGATTTAGTTGGGGATTGGTCCTGCTTTGAGCAGGGGATTGGACTAGATACCTCCTGAGGTCCCTTCCAACCCTGAGATTCCATGATTCTGTGATTGCAGAAAAGCAGTTTCCTTCTTTTTCAAACTTCTCTCAGTTCACATCTTATCCCTTTTTGCTGGCTATTTGACCTTCAAAATACATATCAAGTTCAAAAGTAAACTGCTACCTCTCTCAGACCTGGTCTACACTACAGAGTTAGGTTGATGCAAGGCAGCTTATGTCGAACTAACTCTAAGTGTCTACACTAAAACGTCACTCGTGCCAATGTAACTCGTCCACTATGCTGAGTTAATTCCACTTCCATGAGAGGTGTAGCACTTAGGTCGATGCAGTTTCAGCATAGACACTTGTTGCTGACATTGATTGTCGCACAATACCCCACACTGACTGTTCAATCAGTGCAAGTGCTCCTGGTGAGGATGCGCACCACCAACACAAGGAGCGTAGTGTGGACGTGCAAAAGCGATTTAATTACTGTGGTGGCTGTATGTTAACGTAACTTAGGTCAACATAATTTTGTAATGTAGACATACCCTCAGACAAATAGTGCTTCATGGTTTGACAGATGTCAAATGGCACCCATCCTCCTAGGAAACTAAATACATCAGCCATGTGACGGTCACAGCCTTGAACTGGCATAGCTGTGGTAGCACCATAAACTGCTCAGCTGGTTAACTATAGGATCTTCTTTTTGTGTCCTCATACTGTTTTCCGCCACATCCACGCACATGCAATTGCCTGATCGTTGCACTCTGCCAGCTCACTGGAAGAGCATTCATGGTCAAGGAGTGGCACTGCAGGAGATGCTTCATCAGATTTTGAGTCTTTCTGCCACAGTCACAGGTATTGGGGCCAGTAACATAGCCCCACTTTATCACTGCATCTCTAGACAGTGCAGAGTTGATTAACACAATGCCATATACCCCAGGGCTGATCTGCACTGAGTGGCAGGTGCTCCACTGATGGGAATCGGAGCACAGAGGCTACAGGGTCATTCTCTACTCATTTGCCATAACTGAAACCTTGTCTGTTTGGGCAACAACGTTAGGGGTTTAATAGTGGCAAGAAAACTTTGTTGTAACTTCAGTCAACTCAGCGTCAGTGTTATATCATAAAGCGGATGTCTTGGATATGTGCATTGCCTTCTGCACTCTATTAGCAATTTCCCAATGTACATTAGGAGGAGCAATACCTGCAAGAGCATAGAGGCTGTTCACATGAGTAGGCTTAAGGTATCCTGTAATATAGCAGCAGGTGGCATTAAGTACAGGGTCTAGTTTCTTTGCATGAGGGAATCGTGCCCACACTGCATAGGCATATACAGCAAAGGAATAGCAAAGTGCCAGTGCTGTTGATTATGGAATGGACAGCTCTCCACCACATTCTGATGTAACCAGTTCACTGAGAATATTGTTTCATATGCTAACCTTGGCTTTAGTTTTCTCGATGTGGACTCTAAAGAGCATGAGTTCGAGAGCAACACCGATGTATATGGGATTTACGGAATGAGTAATAGATAGATAGATGTAAATAAGGAATGTTTACATCTGAGCATACTAAATCTTGCTAGTTCTAAACACAAACCACAACTGAAATGAATAAAAGGCACCATGGTTAAAGGGTGAGCATGGTACTAAGTTGTTATAGCACCTCTGCCACCAACTCTCTGTGACCTTTAATGAGTCACTTCACCTGCCCTCTGAGAATCTCCCAACATTTAAAGTTGATTTAGGAATTCACTGATGGTTACCCATCAGTGCACCTGACCCTCTTACAGTCACAAGATTAATCAATTACAAACCTGAATGTAAGACAAACCCTTGCTCATTGAGAATACTTTGCTACTTACATCACAGGTGTTGTCAGCAATACTACATTTTTGCTGTCTATTTATTGCCACAGTGTAAAGCTTGTATTTATTCCAGTCTGTCTAGGTTTCTCCAGAATAACCAGAACAACTAAGCAGAAAGCAATAGATTAGATATGCAGTACATAAACTAGGACACGACTATTTAGGGCACAGCAGCCCCTTAGAGCTTATCCACACTGATGTGGAGTGCAACATACTGTAGAGGGGGGCAGTGAAGCATTAACCCTGAGGCTGGAAAACAGGAGCTATTCCCAGAGCATATCAGCACATGTATTTTAACTCCAAGAACATCTTCCTCAATATCTTTAATTTACACAGTAATTATGCTAGGACTTTAGCTGACAGACACCACAGTATTTTAACTGCAGTCCACAAAGCCAAGTAAATAAGTGGAAGCAAAATGAAACCAGGTCTTTATTTGTAACTTAAAATATGAAGGTGGAAACAATTCAGACTTTTATTGGGTGGTAACTAGAGGAAGCAAGAGCCAGTAAAGAAGATATTTTAGGTATTAGTGAGAAGAATGTTGTTTGCAGGGGGGCAAGAGGTCAGAAGAAGAAACAAGATGCTGAGGATTTGATGGGTCAAAACCTTCAAGGTAATATTGATTTACACTATCTGATACGATTGTTTTCCCATCAGTAATTAGTATAATTGGCTACACATGCGGAAGTGCTCATTTATTTTTGTATCCCTTGTTTTCTCTTTCAGTCTGTGCTAATATAGAATTTCCTCCCTGCTGAGGAATACTGGTATTGGCACTACATCATACGGTTGAATGTTTCCTATACAAAGAAGAAACTCTTGAAGCCAGTGGTTCAGTCAGTTGTGGCTTTCCCATTTATAGCCCCTCACTCATTGTCAAATTCACTTCCCCTCACACCAGCACATTATACCAAGAGCTCTCACCTCCATGCATAGCCATTTGCTGGTGGTCTCAGCAGAGAAGAGACCTAGGAACGAACAGGTCATGGAGAAAGATCTTCCCTTGAGTTTAAGTATATTGGCAGGGTAGCACTGGGAATCTGGACTATTGCTGCCCTTGCTATACCTGTTCTGAAAATATAAGACTTCATTCCCTAAGCCCCTGAGACTGGAACCATTCAAAAGCATTATTAACAACAAAGGAAAGAATTTGCATCCAAATTCACTAGCCTCAATTATGCATGACAGACATAACACTTCAATACACTGAGTAAATTCACTGCCATTTACTCATAAGATTTGAAGTATTCATAACATATGCCCCTACCTTAACTGCACAGCAATCCCACAGCTTAGTGCTGACAATGAGAATATTGTTCGCGGTTTACCAAAAAATTGTGTATGGCAGTTTAGCTGACAGGTTACACGCCAAGTGAAGTGTGCTTAAGAATAAGCCATAGCTGAATGAAAATCTTTTGATTTTACTTCCATTTCCATTCTTCACTAAAACAAGCCAGATCCAGGGCTCTTTCTACTGTTTGAATTCAGAGTCTCTGGAGACAGTCTCTAGCACATTTCTTAGACAAGTATGCTACGGTGATATTCCTACCTTATATACAAAGCTGTGCAGTGGTGAAGACAGTATTCTAATGAACAGATTTCAAATACTATTTCTCAATGAAAAGACATCAGTAAATTAAAGGACATTATTGGATTATTCAATGCGAGTAGTTCTCAAATTTATCAGGCCAGAGCCTGTATTTTTAAAATACTACCAAGTGACAAAATCTTTTAACTGGTTGTCATATCAAAAACAAAGCAAATCAAAGGGTCTGGAGGATTATGGGTACAATTTAAGATGAGCACCTTTTGTAGCCATTGAGGGTGAAGATTACATGGCTGTAATAAAGCAGAAATATGAGCCATTTTCACTGCCACAGCATATTAAAGCTGGTTGAGTAGGGAACAGTCACATGAACTGGAACTGTGCACCTATTGGTTATAAATGACATCATATGTCAAGACAAGTTCATGCTTTCCCGTTTTCCCCTTGAAATAAAATCTACTGCATTGATCGTACTTTAGCTCCCTCTTCTGGATACAAACCATTATAACATTCATTCATTCATTCATTCTAAACTAGAGAACTTGATTGGCCATATAAATACAGAAATTCTATGTGCAGCAGACATTTAAGTTTTATTCTAGAAAAGGGCCTTCCTCTATTCATCACTGTGTGAGTCCTTTTCCTTATCCCATTTAGAATGATACAGCATGTGCTGCATGTGAAGAGAGGTGGGTTCTGATTACACAGATGAACAGTTTACCTTTCTGCTGGAGAAATGAGCATGTTTCCCCAGTTTGTTATTCAGTGCCTCAAGGAACATCTCATCGGTGACTTTTCCAACATTCATGCAGGCATCATCCAGAATGGCAATGATCCCTTTGTGCTGCTGTTCCACCAGATCCACAATGATCTGGTTGTTGAAATAATCAATCTGCAGAACACAAAACAACAGGTATTTGCAGGTCTTCTCTCGCTATTGAGTGAGAAGGAAGTGGATGAACAAATAGTACCCACACTTATGCACACACCAGTAACCATACAGGGAGAATTATGTGCAATACAGCTTTATTAACTGTAATAAAGAAACTAAACTGAGAAGTACTAGGCTCATTATGCAGTGGTGCAGTGCTCAACAGTTTCATTCTACAGACCACTTTGAGCATTTCTTTCTCCTAGGCCTCTATGTCCCCAAAATATCTCACTGTTTGCTTTGCAAAACATGCCATTCTGTGGTCCACTGATACGCCATAGACCATAATTTGAGATCCACTGAGGTAGTGGAAATAAAATATACATAGAAATTGTAATGAAAATTACTGCTTCCCAAACAGACAATCTGAAAATATGCTGGACTGCAGATTATATATTCAGACTTCCTACTCTAAGGTTTCGTGGACTACAGCCCACTTCTTCTGATGTATATAGAGTGGAAGACAACTCCCACCTGTTTATGCTGTCTGTATGCGTGTATATATATCTCCTCAATATTTATTCCACCCTATATGCATCCGAAGAAGTGGGCTGTAGTCCACGAAAGCTTATGCTCTAATAAATTTGTTAGTCTCTAAGGTGCCACAAGTACTCCTGTTCTTTTTGCAGATACAGACTAACACGGCTGCTACTCTGAAACTATTCTAAGGGTACGTCTTCACTACCCGCCGTATCGGCGGGTAGCAATCGATTTATCCGGGATCGCTATATCGCGTCTCGTTAAGATGCGATATTATCGATCCCCGAACGCGCTCACCATCGACTCCAGAACTCCACCAGAGCGAGCGGCGGTAGCGCAGTCGACGGGGGAGCTGCGGCCGTCGCTCCTGCGCTGTGTGGACCCCAGGTAATTCGATCTAAGATACTTCGACTTCAGCTACGCTATTACGTAGCTGAAGTTGCGTATCTTAGATCGATCCCCCCCAGTGTAGACCAGCCCTAAGAGAAGTGTACTTGTAACACGTGCTTAGTACTCATGTCCAAACTTCATCCCTTACTTGGAGTCTAGTGACTGAAAGCAAAGTTGTTGCATCAGGATTAGATTTTACTAAAGCAAGCAAAAAAACCCTAGTCATTAGCATTAAAAAGTACGTTTAACTTTGTTCAGTTACCCCAGTGTAAACCCCATTGATTCCAGTAGGAAGAACATAACAGGAGAATCTGGCCCAGTATCTGCTCTTCCTCTTAGGGCACAGGAGTTCTGTAAACATTACTTTCATCGCCAACATTCAAATCTAAAAACGAAAGAATCTAGTGGAAGAGGCTCACCTGATGTCTATTTGGCTAGGCAGCTTTAACATGATCCACATGGTACCCCCCATATGTATGTCTGTAGTTGGCCCTCTTCATTCCTATATAGCTCTGAAGAGTTTTATTTTTCAAGAAGTGGGTAACTATAGCAAAAACATTTGCAGCACTAAGAGGCACAGCAGAGAAGGGTCTCCTTTCACATGTTTCAGATTACCACGGCACCAATCCCATAATTAACTACAGTATCTTTCAAGAATCACCTTAGTGAGACATTCATGAACACACTTATGGTAGTGGAAGTTGTGACAGCAAGGTAGTGGTATATATGACTTTGTGCAATTTTACTGGACACTAGCAGGCTGCAGTCATATTGGAAGGCACACAAAGGCCAAATGCTTTCCAACAATATAAGAAAATGGGTAATAAATGTAACTACCCTTCCCCTGAAATGCATTCCTATAATAGATTTCCCCATTACATTTTCATAACTGGCTCATAAAGCCTGGTCTATGCAATTATAAGGCCAGATTTTTCACCAATGAAATCAACGAGTTTTGCCACTGATTTTCTATAGTAGAGGATCAGGATTGTAATGTCTATACAATCTGAACCAGCATCTTCTAATCACAATCCTACGAGTTAGAAAGTATCAATTTCAAAAAATCTTTCTACTTGAACACCTATTTAACTAAATATACATATCACCCAGTTTACAATGATAGCCAGAAAGAGGCCACAAAATGTATAGAAAGGGTGTCATATTTTCAGTTTGCTTCGTCCAGAGTGATTTATGGTTAACAAGTCTGGTGCTGCATCTGCTCTGGATACAGAACTCCCACTGACTTTGATGGGAGTTTACATGAGAAGCAACTTCAGGACCAGGCCCGATAATGGTACACTGGATTCAGCACACCCCCACTGCCAACTCACTCACATGATTCCAGGGAATCCCCTCTCGCTGATACTCCTCCTGTTCTTGCTTTAGAACTAGCTGAATAAAAAGCTGCTGCAGCTTTTCATTGCAGTAATTAATGCAGAACTGTTCAAAACTGCAAAAATAAAGTTGAGAAAAAATTGATTAGTTTTTCATTTCAGGCAAGATGAAGCATCAGTTTCCTTCTCTAGCAATGCAGCTTACCTGTTGTTGTCGAAGATCTCAAAGCCATAGATATCCAGGACTCCAATGACTGTGTTTTTCCCATGGATTGTGGTGTCATAGTTCTTCACCTCAATGATGTCATTGATATGTGTGACAATCCAACAGAAAAGGCGCTCATATATAGCCTACAAGGATAATAAACATGAGGCTTAATTTCTGATCTTTCTCATAACTGATTCAGCTGTATTTCTGTCAAGTCTCTATAATAGTTTCTCTAGTAGTTTAGTTCAAGCTGGTTTTCAGATTAAACCCATATTCACTGGTAAAACTCCTGCTAAAATTAAACAGACTTCTTGATCTGAGAAACCGTCTATTCTTTCAATACAACATCGCTGTCTTTCTTTCTAAATTTGTTTATATGAGAATAGAATCTTAAACAGCTCTACCAATTCTGCTACCTACTTCCCCCATTCGAAGTCATAGTCAACCTTGCAACAACTTAATCATCTCCACATTAATGATTTGGAGGATGGCGTGGACTGCACTCTCAGCAAGTTTGCAGATGACACTAAACTGGGAGGAGTGGTAGATACGCTAGAGGGTAGGGATAGGATACAGAGGGACCTAAACAAATTAGAGGACTGGGCCAAAAGAAACCTGATGAGGTTCAACAAGGACAAGTGCAGAGTCCTGCACTTAGGATGGAAGAATCCCATGCAGTGCTACAGACTAGGGATCGAATGGCTAGGTAGCAGTTCTGCAGAAAAGGACCTTGGGGTTACAGTGGACGAGAAGCTGGATACGAGTCGACAGTGTGCCCTTCTTGCCAAGAAGGCTAATGGAATTTTGGTCTGTATAAGTAGGGGCATTGCCAGCAGATCGAGGGACGTGATCATTCCCCTCTATTTGACATTGGTGAGGCCTCATCTGGAGTACTGTGTCCAGTTTTAGGCCCCACACTACAAGAAGGATGTGGAAAAATTGGAAAGAATCCAACGGAGGGCAACAAAAATTATTAGGGGGCTGGAACACATGACTTATGAGGAAAGGCTGAGGGAACTGGGATTGTTTAGTCTGCAGAAGAGAAGAATGAGGGGGGATTTGATAGCTGCTTTCAACTACCTGAAAGGGGATTCCAATGAGGATGGATCTAGACTGTTCTCAGTGGTTGCAGATGACAGAACAAGGAGTAATGATCTCAAGTTGCAGTGGGGGAGGGTTAGGTTGGATATTAGGAAAAACGTTTTCACTAGGAGGGTGGTGAAACACTGGAATAGGTTACATAGGGAGGTGGTGGAATCTCCTTCCTTAGAGGTTTTTAAGGTCAGGCTTGACAAAGCCCTGGCTGGTATGATTTAGTTGGGAATTGGTCCTGCTTTGAGAAGGGGGTTGGACTAGATGACCTCCTGAGGTCCCTTCCAACCTTGATATTCTATGATTCTATGATCAGAGAATTGTATGAATATGAAAAATACAGGTGAGCAGATGAATGCAGAATTAAGATTTTTATAAAGTGCTCGCACCCATTGTAACTGAGCAGTTAACACCACAAAATACAGTACTATACAATATTATCATCGTTCACTTTTCAAGAAGTAGTCACAAACAAGGTCATTTTCTGTCTTCAGAATCTAATCATTCAATTTAGTGACACCTGTGCTAAGCAGCTCTGGCAAGTATTACAACCTTAAAAGGGCATTCAAGGTGACTGGCCCAAATGTTAGCTCTTACCCAATACCACCATTTAACTCCCTCCATTTCTTCTTCTCACAATTAAAATAAATTTGAGTAGTTAAGTGTCCTCCCAATACTCCATCACTATCACCCTTCCAAAGGAGACTGCTGTCATTGCCAAAACAAACAAAGGTGTAGCATTTGCCATGATCTTCAATGTTGTTTAAGGATGTCATTCCAGTCCACTGCTCTCTTCTTGACAGCAAGCAGACAGCTAGAACTGTCAATCTGTTCTCTCAATCTCATTCACTGCATTTCCATTGTATCAAGATATGATCTAACAGAGCAGAGACTTCCAATGTCCTGGCAAACCCTGCAGCCAAAATTATTTTGTGGGTTGCCCCCACTCATAGATAAAATTTTAACTCTGATGCACCCATTAATTTAGAGGAATAAGTCTTTCATTATGTGAACATTCTAAAAATACATATTGAAGATGAAACATTCAGACTAACAGCCCCCAAAACCTTGTGATCTTCACTTACAACTTCATTAAGCATCTGCACTCTTTGCTGAACCTTTTGCTACACAGATGTTGGACTCTGCAATACTTTCCTTCATCCAGGGGCTCCTATCATTTATGAAATTAAAGAGCAAAAACTGAGCCAGGGTTTTGGAAATTGTTGCATGACAAACTAGCACAGACTTATAGAAAAAGAATTCAGACTCACCTTTGCAAAAGCATCTCTGCCATAGGTGGCTTCCTGCTCTGTGTGCTGCTTGTCAATGACATCCCGGCCTGTAGCTACAGTTCGAAAAAGCAGGGCCTTCTCCACCATGTCAGACTTTGTTGACAGCAAGTCTGCAATTACCGACACAACCTTGCCATTTTCAATCACAGGCGTGTCACTATCCACTGAAAACTTCAAATTCCCCTGTAGCAAGTAGCGAAAGACAAGATTGCTCAATGTGCCTCTGCTGAGAATATTGTCAGCAAAGCTGAAGTAAGCGCTTCATTTCCAGGGGGTGATCTGCTGTTCAGTTCATCAACAAATGGAACACCATTAGCACATTTCTAAATTCAGGCTAAATTGTCCTCAGTATTGTATGCTCCACTCATGGGAGGGACACAAAGGGGGCCACCAGCTAAGGGGGCATGTGGCTTCCCCATGTGACCTACCACGTGACACCCCCCCCGTGACTCCTCCCTGCCCTGCCCCCAGCCTGGGCACCCCGTCCCCTCCCCATCCCATGTTACCTGGGGTGGGGCTCTGTCCTCCCGCAGTGAAAGGAAGGAGGCCTGACACAGGCAGCTCCTCTGGCACGGCTGTCCGAGTACCACCCCCAGCCCTGTCCTCCAGTGGGGCTGTACAGACCCCAGGAGTCGCAGCTGCGTGGGGCGGCGCTGAGGCAGTACAGCCAGGCCGGAGGAGCTGCCGGCATGTGGCCACTCAGCGGTCCCACATTCTGCTCCTTTCACCACTGTAGTTCCCTGCTGAATGTGCCTCCCCCCAGGCGTCTGGGGAGGGGCATGTGACCCTTCTTGACCCCACCCACCCACCCAGGCTTCGCCTTTGCCTGTGATCAAAAGAAAGATTTGGCCTTTAGTATTTAGCAGGATTCAAGGAACGAAGTTATGACAAACTAATTCAAAGAAAGTTTAATCAGGCAAAGACTGTTACAAGCCGGGGGTCTAGAGAGGAGTTGGAATTTAAAGACACTAAGCAGAACCCACAGATTATTTATATTTATCCTTTCCATCTTCATTACAGCTCACCACAAAGTCCTAGAATATGTTTCCAGTTTAATGACATCACCAGAAAAACTGACATGAAGATTGATGAGCCATTAGTCTGAATTATTGTGGGGAAATTCTAAGTCCTGGGTTATACAGAAGGTCAGACCAGATGATCACAGTGGTCCCACAGGGAAATCTGACCCACAACTGGCAGGCAGGAATAGTGTTGACTTTTCAAAACAAACAGCACTTCCAACTGCATCTGCTAGAACAATTTGACTATTGAAGTCACACAGTAACACAAGTAACACAGCCTGGCTGCCCTGCCATTGTAATCCTGGAAAAACAGCTTCCACAAACCCACATGCAGGGAACTCACCAAGTGAAGAATGGCAGCCAAAATTTTGTAGACAGTTTGAATCTCCTCTGGTTTGAAGCCTATCACTTTCATAGCATCTGCCACTGCTTTGAACTCTGCACCATCATTGATGGAACACTAAGGAAAATAGAGATTTATTTGATGTAGTACCTTGCATACTCTAGACAAACATTCTAGAATATAAAGCATCACCATGGCACAGCTTTAAGGACATAACCTGGCAGCCATTATGCAACCACCACAGATGTCACAGACGTGTTACTAAAAAAAGTTAATATTGCACAGAACAGTAGGTCACAGCCACTATCTATTCTATTTATCACATACCAAAAAAACTCTTCAGTTTTATTTAGATTGCAAAATCAACCACTCAACAGTTAAGAAATGCCAGTTTTACAGTTATCCATGCAATTGAATTCTGCCTCCTTTGTACAGCAATCCTATAATCTGCAAGAAGCTGGGAACCTTTGGAAATGGTCTTTAATTACATGATGACATACTATCACAATGCATACGCACAAGAGCACCAAATTATGGTTGTGCAGGCTACTAGATTCCAACGTCTTGACTTTGCAACCTAAAAACCCTCAAGACAGGAACTTACTTACAAAAAGCTGTTCTTTTTCTTCTTTCTTCTACAATTCTCCCATCATGCATCAGAGACAGGGTTTTATCTCAACTTTCAGCACTGGACCATAGTCTGCTACCACTTGAGCTACAAAACTAGCTGGCAGCAGCAAAATACTTATCCAGAAAGCAATATGAACCGTTGGATGCTGATGCTAAGGTCCCATGGTTTTGTTCAATGACCTTGTGACGTAGTGCCACACAGGAAGTATTTGATGTCAGGATTTGCCCTGAACTTTATGTTCCTGAACATAATGTTACATCATAGTGTGGAGACTTGACCTTTAGCTTGGACATTTTTATACAACCATATTAAGGCCCTCCTGAAGGAACCTGAGACTGTTCAAAACTGTTTTTCCATCCTTAAACCATGAATTCTGCACCAGCTAATAGAATAAGTTCTGGTCATTGACTTCTTTCTGGGTCCATGAGGGTGTTAATCACCTCATATGTGTAACCGTTTTGAATCTGTCTTGTCCTAAAGATGGATGACTGATCTTTGGGCGATCACTCATTACAGAGTATGATCATCTTCCATGGGAATTATGGTCCTCAGGTGGTTAATAAGGCCAATCCTTGTTCTATTACAAGTTCTATTACAATGAGGGCAGATATTTTCAGGCTCAGCAGGAGGCTGTTGACCATGACTGGAAGCCAGTCTCTCCTTCCTCCTGCGCCTCTTGTCCTTTTCAGCTGGTCGGCGAACAAGTCCAAAATGCAGGGGACCATCACGTAGGACTTCACTCCATTTTAAGCAATCCTGGGCAAGTGTCTCCCAAGTGTCAATATAACACTTTTTTAGGTTGTCCTTCAGCAAGTCCTTATTATGCTTCCGTTGTCCACCCACGTTATGGTGCCCTTCTTTCAGCTGAGAGAACAGGACCTGTTTTGGGAAGCGATGGTCTGGCCTCCGGACAATGTGTCCTGTCCAGTGGAATTGCTGACGGATGACCATTGCCTCGATACTGGTGGTCTTTGCCCCCTCCAGAACACTAATATTGGTGCACCTGTCTTCCCATTTGATCTTCAGAATCTTACGAAGGCAGCACTGATGGTATCTCTCAAGGACTTTCAAGTGGTGTCTGTAGGTTGTCCAAGTTTCGGACCCATACAACAGTGTTGGGAGAATAATGGCTTGATAAACAAGAAGCTTGGTGTCTGTTCGAATGTCACGATCTTCAAAAACCCTGTGCCATGAACGAGAAAAAGCTACACTGGCACAGCTGAGGCGATGTTGAATTTCTGCATCAATATCTGTCTTGGATGAAAGAGGACTTCCAAGGTAGAGGAAATGATTGACGTTCTCCAGTGCCACTCCATTGATTTTGATAGATGGGGCATGTAATACCTCATTTGGAGAGGGCTGATAGAGCACTTTAGTCTTCTTGACATTAAGAGTGAAACCAAGACATGCCTAAGCATCGGCAAACACATTCAAGATAGTTTGAAGATCTTTCTCAGGGTGGGCAAGATTGCATTGTCATCAACATACTGAAGTTACACAATAGATGTTGTGGAGATCTCTCTCTTGGCTTTCAGCCTGCTAAGCCTGAACAGCTTTTCCATCCATTCTGTAAATGATTTCAACGCCAGCTGTAAACTTCCCAGCAATTAGGTAAAGAATGACAGCAATAAAAACCGCAAACGTGGTTGAAGCGATGATATAACCCTGTTTGACACCTGTTTGTACTTTGAAAGGTTCACTCTGGGAGCCAGTGCTGCCCAGAATAGTCGCTTTCATGTTATCATGAAGCAATTTTAGGACATTGATGTATTTATCAGGACATCCAATCTTAGAAAGTACAGTCCAGAGGTCACGGCGATTCACTGAATCAAAGGCTTTAGTTAGATCAATAAAAGCCATGTACAGTGGTCGGTTTTGCTCCCGACACTTTTCTTGCAGCTGCTGTGCTCTGAAGATCATATATACAGTTCCATGACACGGTCAGAAACCATTCTATGACTCCGGTAAAATTTCTTCTGACGGGGCAGAAAGCAAGTTGCAAGGATCTGCGCTAGAACTTTGCCTGCAATGGCTAGGAGGGAGATACCACAATAATTTCCACAATCTACTTTATCCCCTTTCTTGAAGAGGGTGACAATCAGGGCATCCCTCATTTCACTAGGTATCTCCTCCTTTATCCAGATTTTAAGGATAAGCAGGTAAAGCTGCCAAATTAGCTCTGGTCCACGTCTTTAAAGATTTCAGCGGGGATCCCATCTAGATCTGCTGCCTTGTTGTTCTTCATACAAATTGGGAGGGTCTCCGAGCTCATCCCTAAATGGTCGTTGAGGGATTTGCTCAAGGACTTAATCTATAACCATCAGCAGACCTCCTATGCAATGCAAAAGGATCAGGAGATTCAATACTGAGTTAATCAGCCTGAAAACCACAGCCTCTTCAGCCAGAAAGGCATAAACAATATCATTATTGCCACATTATGCAGGTTGTGTATGGTGCCAAGAAGCAGTGGAATGGTAGGAAAGCATACAACAAAGATCTCCGCCTGCTTGATAAGAAATCATTCATCTACTTGAATTACAAGTCCTGACATTTGGAGAGGCCATGGGGCACTTGATTTTTGATTTCCAGATGCAGAATGATCAATCACTGATCCAAACTGAGTGAATAACAATGAGTGAAGACACTGCTTAATTTAACTTCTGCCTGGTAAGCTAGTCTGCCTTGGTGTGTAGTACATGCAGAAACATGAATCACTTTGCTTTTGCTTTCTCCCTACAGACCACTGCGTGACATTCTATACCTTGGGGGAAGTGTCCTGTAACCGCCATATTCCTCATGTATATATAATTGTGATATTGCATGTAAAGCAGGCCGTGTGAGGTATCAAGGGAAAAGTTATGATCTGCTGAAATCCATGGTTCTATCTAAATATGTATATCATTAATGCATGTGAAATTATGAGAATGTGTTTTATGGCTTTCACTAAAATATGCTGTGGGTTTGGGAGGTACCCAGATACAAGCTCTCCAGAGACAATGACACAGGAGGTAGCCAATGCCCGGGTGGGTGCTGAACAGACATCACCAGCCACTGCCCAGCAGAGGAGTTACAATTCAATGACTCACTCACAGGAGACACACCAAGGTAATGCTTCACCTTGTGACTTAAGAATGCCCATCAGACATGCCCTGGACTTGTCTCCAAGCACATGGGACTAAGGGTATAAAACAGAACACAAGGGCCCCATGCGTGGCCTTTCTCCTTCCCCCTCCTAGGCTGCAAGCAACAGGGACACTCTGAAGACTCCAACAGAGGGGACTGGCCCAGGTTTCAAGGGGTGAAACCTGTGTACTATGAATTGCAATATCCTGTGGGGTGAGAAAAACCACTTAATCTAGATAGGGGTGGGCAAACTTTTTGGCCCGAGGGCCACATCTGGGTATGGAAATTGTATGGCGGGCCATGAATGCTCATGAAATTGGGGGTTGGGGTGCGGGAGGGGATGAGGGCTCCGGCTGGGGATGCGGGCTCTGGGGTGGGGCCAGAAATGAGGATTTCAGGGTGCAGGAGGGGGATCCAGGCTGGGGCAGGGTGCTGGAGTGCGGAGGGGGGTGAAGGCTCCTGCTGGGAGTACAGGCTCTGGGGTGTGGCTGGGGATGAGGGGTTGGGAGTGCAGGAGGGGGTCAGGGTGCAGGCTCCAGACCACGTTTACCTCACAAGCAGCTCCCAGAAGCAGCGGCATGTCCCCCCTCCGGCTCCTATGTGGCGTTGCAGCCAGGCAGCTCGGCGCGCTGCCCCATCTGCAGACGCTGCCTCGCAGCTCCCATTGGCCAAGGTTCCTGGCCAATGGGAGCTGCAGAGCCCCTTGGCTGATCCTATGCATAGGAGCCGGAGGTGGGACATGCTGCTGCTTCCAGGAGCCGTGCAGAGCCACAGCACGCGTGGAGCGGGGCAAGCCCCGGCTGGGGTGCCAGAGCGGGGCAAGCCCTGGACCCCACTCCCTGGCAGGAGCTCGAGGGCTTGATTAAAACATCTGAAGGGCCAGATGTGGCCCCCGGGCTGTAGTTTGCCCACTCCTGATCTAGATGTTGCCCAGTCTAATAGGGTTGAGAGTTTAGACTGCATGCTTATATTTTCTTTTCTTTTGGTAACCGCTCTGACTTTTGGCCCATCAGTTATAATCACTTAAAATTTATCTTTTGTAGTCAAACTTCTTTAACTGTTTATCTTTACCAGTGAGTTTGCCTGAAGTGTTTGGTAAGGGTGCTTATCAGGTTTACAAAGGCTGGTGTATATCCACTTCTCATCAATGAAGTGATGAACCAATTAATAAATTTGCACTGCTTATCCTGAGTAGTGCAAGACAGTACATTTCTGAGGTACATGGCCGGGAGGATTTGGTTGGTGCCTTTCTCTGTGTGATTTGTGAGTAGCTCTGGGAGCATTCATGCAATCTAGCTGGGTGTGGGGGCTCCACATGCAGTTGTGTTGAATGATAACAGCGCCTGGAGGGCTTTGCTGCTTGTCACTAGCAAAGCATTGTGAGAGTTAAGGGGGCACAGCGGTCCCACCATCCCAGACTGCACCCCTGGGATCCCATCACACCTAACACAGTTCTCCATAAAGACCAAGAAGTGAATTTTCTTTAAAACCAATACTGATACTACCATAATCCTGGAAAAGACCTTTGGAGCAGATTCCAGATTAAATGGTAACGATCAGAGTTGAAAAAGCTGCCCACTACAAGCAAAGACATGAGGAAGCTGAAGGGAAAAGCTCAGACTTGCAGATGGAAGCAGGACCAAAGAACTCTGAGGGGGGACTGCTGTGTGAGGAAAGTGGACAGTGGGAGCATGTGACTAAGAGAATCAGGCAGAGGAAAAGATGGGCTAGTGAAGGAGCAATAGAGCTCAGGAACAGGTTTGTGGAGTTGGAAAATGAAGAGGCACAGCAGGTGGTCACTGAAGGTGGGAGGGCAAGAAAGAAGAGAAGAGCAGCTAGTTCTATAGGGAGAGGGGAAGAATCAATGGAGATAAACCAAATATGAGCCCCAGGAGGATACAGGATGGGTTGCAGAGGATTGCAAGGGAGAATAGGAATCAAGAGGACTTGCAGCCAGAGGAAACGGGATAGACTGGAGAATCACACCATCACCAGGAAAAGGGGAAAAGGCAGGTCAACATGATTGGGGACTCCTTACTGAGAAGAATAGACAGGCCTGTAACCAGAGCTGATCCAGAGAACAGAAGGCTGTGCTGTCTGCCGGGTGCTAAGATACGGGATGTGGACTCTAGGCTGAAGAGGATCCTAGCGGGAGCAGGAAAGAATCCACTGATCGTCCTTCATGTGGGAACAAATGATATGGCTAGATTCTCGCTGGAACGTATCAAGGGAGACTATGCCAGGCTGGGGAAGACGCTTAAGGAAATCGAGGCTCAGGTGATCTTCAGCGGGATTGTGCCTGTTCCTAGAGAAGGGAAACAAAGGTGTGACCATGTTACGACCATCAACAGATGGCTCAGGCAGTGATGCTATAAGAAGGACTTTGGGATGTATGGCCACTGGGAGGCATTCATGGACAGAGGACTGTTCTCTCGGGATAGACTTTCCCTGAGTAGGGAGAGAGATAGACTTCTAGGATGGAAGCTGGGACAACTGATTAAGAGAGCTTTAAACTAGGAATCTGGGGAGATGTCCAGGTAATCGCCATGCGGGATTTTAACATTGAGAGGGAAGAAAACAAAGTAAGAAAGGATACAGCCGTGGGTAGGAGAATGGACATAAGGAGGAAGGGTAGCATAGATACCAGCCTAATAGGTGATACTGGCGGTAGAATGTCTGGGCCTACTTAGGTAAAGAATGTGAGCGAAGCCAAACAGCAAAAATTAAGATGTTTGTACACCAATGCAAGGGGCCTAGGTAACAAAATGGAGAAACTAGAGTTACTGGTGCAGGAAGTGAAACCAGATATTATAGGGATAACAGAAACATGGTGGAATAGTAGTCATGACTGGAGTACATGTATTGAAGGGTATGTGCTGATTAGGAAAGATAGAAATAAAGGCAAAGGTGGTAGAGTAGCACTGTATATCAATGATGAGGTAGACTGTAAAGAAATAAGAAGGGATGGAATGGATAAGACAGAGTCTGGGCAAAAATCACATTGGGGAAGAAAACTACTAGAGCCTCCCCTGGGATAGTGCTTGGGGTGTGCTATAGAGCACCAGAATCTGATTTGGATATGGATAGAGACCTCTTTAATGTTTTTAATGAAGTAAACACTAATGGGAATTGTGTGATCATGGGAGACTAACTTCCCAGATATAGAATGGAGGACTATTTAGAAAAGCTGGACGAGCACAAGTCCATGGGGCTGGATGCGCTGCATCCGAGGGTGCTAAGGGAGTTGGCAGATGTGATTGCAGAGCCATTGGCCATTATCTTTTAAAACTCATGGCGATCGGGGAAGGTCCCGGATGACTGGAAAAATGCTAATGTAGTGCTCATCTTTAAAAAAGGGAAAGAGGAAGACCCGGGGAACTACAGGCCAGTCAGCCTCACCTCAGTCCCTGGAAAAATCATGGAGCAGGTCCTCAAGGAATCAATTCTGAAGCACTCAGAGGAGCGGAAAGCGATCAGGAACAGTCAGCATGGATTCACCAAGGGCAAGTCATGCCTGACTAACCTAATTGCCTTCTATGACAAGATAACTAGCTCTGTGGATGAGGGGAAAGCAGTGGACGTGTTATTCCTTGACTTTAGCAAAGCTTTTGATAGGGTCTCCCACAGTATTCTTGCTGGCAAGTTAAAGAAGTATGGGCTAGATGAATGGACTATAAGGTGGACAGAAAGCTGGCTTGATCACTTGGCTCAATGGGTAGTGATCAATGGCTCCATGTCTAGTTGGCAGCTGGTATCAAGCAGCCTGCCCCAAGGATCGGTCCTGGGGCCGGTTTTGTTCAATATCTTCATTAATGATCTGGAGGATGGCGTGGATTGCACCCTCAGCAAGTTTGCAGATGACACTAAACTGGGAGGAGTGGTAGATACGCTGGAGGGTAGGGATAGGATACAGAGGGACCTAGACAAATTAGAAGATTGGGCCATAAGAAATCTGATGAGGTTCAACAAGGACAAATGCAGAGTCCTGCACTTAGGATGCAAGAATCCCATGCACTGAGACAGACTAGGGACCGAATGGCTAGGCAGCAGTTCTGTAGAAAAGGACCTAGGGGTTACAGTGGACGAGAAGCTGGAAATGAGTCAACAGTGTGCCCTTCTTGCCAAGAAGGCGAACGGAATTTTGGGCTGTATAAGTAGGGGCATTGCCAGCAGATCAAGGGACGTGATCATTCCCCTCTATTCGACATTGGTGAGGCCTCATCTGGAGTACTGTGTCCAGTTCTGGGCCCCACACTACAAGGAGGATGTGGACAAATTGGAAAGAGTCCAGCGGAAGGCAACACAAATTATTAGGGGGCTGGAACACATGACTTACGAGGAGAGGTGAGGGAACTGGGATTGTTTAGTCTGCAGAAGAGAAGAATGAGGGGGGATTTGATAACTGCTTTCAACTACCTGAAAGGGGGTTCCAAAGAGGATGGATCTAGACTGTTCTCAGTGGTACCAGATGACAGAACAAGGAGCAATGGTTTCAAATTGCAGTGGGGGAGGTTTAGGTTGGATATTAGGAAAAACTTTTTCATTAGGAGGGTGGTGGAGCACTGGAGGTGGTGGAATCTCCTTCCTTAGAGGTTTTTAAGGTTAGGCTTGACAAAGCCCTGTCTGGGGCGATTTAGTTGGGGATTTGTCCTGCTTTGAGCAGGAGGTTGGACTAGATGACCTCCTGAGGTCCCTTCCAACCCTGATATTCTATGAATAATAATAGGGCTCAGATTTTCCTGGATGTGATAGCTGATAGATTCCTTCACCAAGTAGTTGCTGAACCAACAAGAGGGGATGCCATTTTAGATTTGGTTTTGGTGAGTAGTGAAGTCCTCATAGAAAAATGGTTGTAGGGGACAACATTGGTTCGAGCGATCATGAGCTAATTCAGTTCAAACTAAATGGAGGATAAACAAAAATAGATCTGTAACTAGGGTTTTTGATTTCAAAAGGGCTAACTTTAAAAAATTAAGGAAATTAGTTCTGAAAGTGGATTGGACTGAAGAACTTGTGGATCTAAAGGCAGAGGAGGCCTGGAATAACTTCAAGTCAAAGTTGCAGAAACTATCACAAGCCTGCATCCCAAGAAAGGCGAAAAAATTCATAGGCAGGAGATGTAGACCAAGCTGGATGAGCAAGCATCTAAGAGAAGGTATTAAGAAAAACCAGAAAGCCTACAAGGAGTGGAAGATGGGAGGGATCAGCAAGGAAAGCTACCTTATTGAGGTCAGAACATGTAGGGATAAAGTGAGAAAGGCCAAAAGCCATGTAGAGTTGGACCTTGAAAGGGAATTAAAACCAACAGTAAAAGGTTCTAACTATATTAATAAGAAGAAAACAAAGAAAGAAGAAGTGGGACTGCTAAACACTGAGGATGGAGTGGAGGTGAAGGATAGTGTAGGCATGGCCCAATATGTAAACAAATACTTTGCCTCAGTCTTTAATGAGGAGCTTAGGGATAATGGCAGCATGACAAATGGGAATGAGGATATGGAGGTAGATATTACCACACCCAAAGTAGAAGCGAAAGTTGAACAGCTTAATGGGACTAAATCGGGGGGGCCCAGATAATCTTCATCCAAGAATATTAAAGGAACTGGCATACGAAATTGCAAGCCCATTAGCAAGAATTTTTAATGAATCTGTAAACTCAGGGGTTGTACCGTATGACTGGAGAATTGCTAACATAGTTCCTATTTTTAAGACAGAGAAGTGATCCTGGTAACAACAGGCCTGTTAGTTTGACATCTGTAGTATGCAAGGTCTTGGGAAAAAAATTGAAGGAGATAGTTAAGGACATTGAGGTCAATGGTAATTGGGACAAAATACAACATGGTTTTATGAAAGGTAGATCATGCCAAACCAACCTGATCTCCTTGAGAAGGTAACAGATTTTTTAGACAAAGGAAACACAGTGGATCTAATTTACCTCAATTTCAGTAAGGCATAGGATACGGTTCCACATGGGGAATTATTAGTTAAATTGGAAAAGATGGGGATCAATATGAAAATTGAAAGGTGGATAAGGAACTGGTTAAAGGGGAGACTACAACGCGTCACACTGAAAGGTGAACCGTCAGGTTGGAGGGAGGTTATTAGTGGAGTTCCTCAGGGATCGGTTTTGGGACCAATCTTATTTAAATCTTTTTATTACTGACCTTGGCACAAAACGTGGGAGTGTGCTGATAAAGTTTGCGGATGACACACAGCTAGGAGGTATTGCCAATACAGAGAAGGACTGGGATATCATACAGGAAGATCTGGATGACCCTGTAAACTGGAGTAATAGTAATAGGATGAAATTTAATAGTGAAAAGTGCAAGACCATGCATTTAGGGATTAACAACAAGAATTTTTGTTATAAGCTGGGGATTCATCAGTTGGAAGTAACAGAGGAGAAGGCCCTTGGAGTATTGGTTGATCACAGGGTGACTATGAGACGCCAATGTGATATGGCCGTGAAAAAAGCTAATGAGGTCTTGGGATGCATCAGGTGAGGTATTTCCAGTAGAGATAAGGAGGTGTTAGTACCGTTATACAAGGCACTGGTGAGACCTCATCTGGAATACTGTGTGCAGTTCTGGTCTCCCATGTTTAAGAAGGATGAATTCAACCTGGAACAGGTACAGCGAAGGGCTACTAGGATGAGCCGAGGAATGGAAAACCTGTCTTATGAAAGGAGACCCAAAGAGCTTGGCTTGTTTAGCCTAACCAAAAGAAGGCTGAGAGGAGATATGATTGCTCTCTATAAATATATCAGTGGGATAAATACCAGGGAGGGAGAGGAATTATTTAAGCTCAGTACCAATGTGGACACAAGAACAAATGGATATAAACTGGCCATCAGGAAGTTTAGACTTGAAATTAGACGAAGATTTCTAACCATCAGAGGAGTGAAGTTCTGGAACAGCCTTCCACGGAGAGCAGTGGGGGCAAAAGACATATCTGGCTACAAGACTACGCTTGATAAGTTTATGGAGGGGGTGGTATGATGGGATAGCCTAATTTTGGCAATTAATTGATCTTTGACTATTAACGGCAAATATGCCCAATGGCCTGTGATGGGATGTTAGATGGAATGGGATCTGAGTTACTACAGAGAGTTCTTTCCTGGGTGTCTGGCTGGTGAGTCTTGCCCATATGCTCAGGGTTTAGCTGATCGCTATATTTGGGGTCAGGTCTGAAACCTCCTTTCACTTAAGGAAGTAGCAAGAATAAAACCTCATCCCTCTGTGAAATGGAGGAACCTCCTCCAGGGCTCCCAGCTGGAGGAGAGAATGAACCTCCCATAGGAGAACTTCCTTGTGAGAATGGTCCCTGAAAAGAGATTGGGGAGGAGGGTGGAAATTGGGGGTTAGAAATAAACTGAAGGGTGTATCCCAATTCCACCATGCTTAGACCCTACTGGGCTGTAGTGATGCAGGTCCAAGCACTTAGCAAGTAGGACAACCTATTAGAATACATCAGGGTATGAGAGCTGGCAAACGGAAGACTGGGCAGCCTGTCCTCAACACACACATCCAAAAAAACTACTCGGCTGTCTGGCTGCTGCTGAAGAAGTAGGTAGAGGTGGTCCCCTCCTATAACTTTTGCCTTTCTTTCTAGCTTGGTCTTTATTGCAATGCATACCAATGTGGCTGCTGAGGACAGTACTGCTTCTTCTTTGGGACATGTATATAAATGCCCAATGATCTGAGACACCCCTACAACCCTTAAGTCTGTGCAGCTTGTTATTGGTCTGTTCCGAGAAAAGCGATGGCCCCTTGTAAGGAAAAATCTGGATAGTCTCTTGGATCTCCTGAGGAAGACCCAATTACTGGAGTTGCAGACATTTGTGCATCATAATAGTCAATGTCATTGCTCTAGCTGCAGCAACCAAATCAGCCAGAAGTAAAGTGATGGCCGCCAACTTTCCCTCATCCACCATAGCAAGAAACACCTGTTTCGCATCCATTAATTTTAAAACATTGTCCTTGAGGTTAAAATCAATGATCAGCAGTGCTTGCTGATTAACAATGCTGAGCTGTAGCTCGGATACTGAATAAAGTTTCCTGCCAAAGAGATTGAGCTTTTTTTTTTTTTTTTTTTTTTTCTTCGCATCTTTTGATTTTGGAGTAGATGCTTTCTAGCCCTGGCACTCTGGGAGGGAGGGAAGATAGAGTTTGCCACAGCACTTTAGTGGGCACCAGAATAGCCTCGTTAATTGGAAATGCCACTTGAGAAGTTTCCACAGATGCCAAGATATTGACCAATCTGTGAGACCTCTCTAGAACCATTTCCACCTGAATATTTAAGGCGAAAGTCACCCTCTTTAGCAGGTCTTAGTGGACAATATAATCATCCAATGGAAGTAAAGAACCCTCCGATACTACTGCCTGCTCAGGCAATGAGGAGGACCACCACAGGATTGGCTAAAGTGTAGCTTCCCCCAATTATTGGGGAGACGGGGGGGGAAGGCACCAAAGCAGACCGTCCATGTTCAGTTCTCAGTCTGCTACCTGCTTCCTGCTACTCTTGACAAGAAGGACCTGGATGTCTTCTAGAAGAAGAAGAACAGGAAGTGTGTGGAGACAACTTGGAGGCAGGTAGAAGCCTCCAAGAGTTCCAAAATGGCCACTGGTATGGTACCAGAGCTCAATTCCTTCACCGTCAGCCAAGACAGAGCTTCTGCTAATGTGACAAAGCCGTGACATGTACAAGCCAACTTCCAACTCAGAGGTTGAACTGGATTCATCCAACCAAAGAGGAGCTACTCCTGTCAGTGCCAGGGATTGGTGTCAGTAGTCTGGAGAAAAGGGCATTAGTGAGATCACTGCAGTTTGCCTCTCACCAGCGGCGTACAAGGAGGTACTGCAGTGTCCACTGTATTGAGAGACTGAAAAGGTCGCATTCCACAACATATGTTTCAAATGGTACGGTCTCTTGCTACTGCTAACCCAACAAAGACCGCACCACTGACACAGATGGTGCCGCCTTAGGGATCAGTACCAGTGTTGAGTCAACAACCCTGCCTGAGCAGTTATTTAAACCAGGGAGTGCTTCAGCCTCAATTGCAGTCTATCCTCCTCACCAGCATGTTTGCTGGACTTTGGTGTCAGGGACTCTGATCTCCCAGATACCAAGTCCTTCGATACCATCTTCTGGTGTCTCTTCCTCAGTACCGGAGAAGGAGACTGGCATCAAGAGTCTGCCAAAACAGGAGGAGCGCTCTTAATCGAAGCAGATGTGCTCGGTACACACACTGAATTGGGAGGCTCTGAGTGTGGGTGCATCAGGAGGTGTTTTAGTGTGACCTCCCTTCCTTTTTAGTTCTGGGTTTAAAGCCCCTGCAGATCTGGTACCATCTCTGTCACAAGCTTCTCCTAGGCACTCAGGCACTTGAAGTGCAGGTCACTAACCAGCATCTGTTTCTTGAAGGCATCACAGGGCTTGAAGCCTGGGGAGCGAGGCACGCCCCTCCTCCCCCACCAGGTACCAGTACCCACACAACAGGAATCAAAGAGTACCAAAAAAGTACACCAAGAAAGGAAACCTAATGCTGCATTATCCTAACAAAAACTATTCATGAGTACCAACTATATACAAATGCAAAATGAAGAAAATTTGCAGCAGCAAGATAGCACGCTCCAATAACTGTCATGGGTGGTAAGAAGGAACTAAAGGTTTGAGCATTGGCCTGCTAAACCCAGGGTTGTGAGTTCAATCCTTGAGGGGACCATTTAGGATCAGGGGCAAAAATTGGGGATTGGTCCTGCTTTGAGCAGGGGGTTGGACTAGATGACCTCCTGAGGTCCCTTCCAACCCTGATAGTCTATGATTCTATGATAAAGGGAATTGGGTGTGGCTCTATCCTTTACAACACAGTGCAGCAGCACACAGCAGCAGATGGTGCATGCCTGGCCCTAATGGGTACCACTGAGGGAAAAATCTCCAGCAGTGCACTGGGCATGCACAAACCTGAAGTGGAATGGACACGTGCAACCACTTGAAGATTGGATTGTATCACTGATCTAAAGGAGATTCCATGAATGGCATGAGATAGAAAATAGGTCAAAATGGTGCCTGCATTGGGAACCAATTTGTTTGGGGGTCTGCTATCAATAACCAAAGTCCCACATGCCTATATGAAACCAATTTATGTGAAGCCACTTAGACCATGAGCTGTTGAGGTTGATTCTTAGAGCCCCTTTACTGCCTGCCTGCACTCCACACCCAGGCTGTTTGCCCTCTCATCGTCATACTGGCAGCTTCTGCAGGGAGGAAGCAGCAACAAGGCACAGCAATCCACCACGGCAGCTGGGGGTGACAGCTTTTAGATTGTGGCTGGAATTCTTCATTTCTCTTACGATATCTTCCCACAATTATGAGCAAGGATGTACAGCTAAAGTCAATGTACCACTTCCAGATGCATTTACAACTTTAGAACAAGTTACCTGAAACTAATTGACTGCATCCTCACCTTTAACTGCCCTCCGGCCCGAATATAGTTGTATGTAGAGAAATTTTTCTGAAGATATAGAGAGCGTAGTATCTGATCAGAACCTCCCTGGAGAAGCTGTGCAAATAGTATTTTAAAAAACAAATATTAAATCAAAAAAACAAACACCATCCAATACGTTCATAGTTGGTGTAATATCATAAGTTACTCATTGATTGCTACATTGAATATATTCTGATCCTTTTTCCTCATGCGTGGTGAGACATGACCACAACTTTCCATTTACATTACTAACATGCAAACAGCCTTGGCACCTGAAGCCAGTAAGCATCACGTAATGAATTTTCCAGTCACATGGAAAGGCTGCGTAAGCATTGTGGCTATGATATACACAGTCTCCACCATTACACAGCCAAAAACACCTTCCAGGTGGTTGCCTTTAAGGCTGTTAAAGCAACAATCTTGCAAACAAGTCAAAACCTCTGCACAGGGGCAACCTCATACAGATGTTTTCAGGCAAGCATTCAGGACCAAACACATGTACTTTCCCCAATGGAAACATCTTCAAATTGCCACATGTTGGAAATAAAGTGCTATATATACACACACCATGGTGGCAAATATCAGCAACTGTGCTGAACAAAGTAAGGCAGGTATGTTGTCATTTTCTTTACAAAGAGGTATGATGAGGGGCATCTCCTTCCCCAGCAGAGCCTACACAGTGGCATCAGCCTACCACAAACAAAACCGAAGGTACTGAAGTAAAAATATGAAGATGTGAATGTATTCAGTGCCATGAAACTAGCTCCATCCAAATTACAGAAGCCTCATGAGAAAAGAGGACATTAGTTGTACTGCTAATGAAGTACTAATCCAAAGTCCAGATACAGTACTATATACTCAGAAGTACTAATCAGTTTACAAATGTGTTAATACATAGGAGGATGAGGAGGAATATTTCACCCTTCCATGGCCCTTCTCCAAAACTGGGCATCTTCAGCCAACATAGAATTGTTAAAAGCAGAAAACTGGCTCAGAATGTGATAACACAGAGCACCCCTTTACAAAATGCATGCAAGAGGGAATGTGTTAATTGCTTTGCCTGTATGTCCTGTGAACAGAGGAATGAGTCAGCTAATTTCCATGTGTTTGAGTAGGCAAACACTAACCTGATAAAAAGAGTGAAAGCTTCGTTCTCCTGGCTGCTGCACAATCACTCGGGACTGTGGGGGAAAAGATGCAAAGACACGTATTTTTAGACACTAGTAGTGTGCTTCTTAAATATCTTACCTTAGTCTGCCAATGCAATAATTCACTATCTTTACCAAAATCCCTCTAGCACTTTTTACCCTACAAATGTACTACTGATCATTACTAGCGGTGTATGACACAAGGCAGTCCCCGTCCCATGGGATGTACAGCCCAGTCATACACAGATCATTCAAATACACAAACAATAGGATATTTTTAAAGATGACTCCCCCTGTGGTGACCATGGTAATTACTTACATGCAAAACTAACATAAGAAATTATTTTGAGCATCTAATAGGAAACAGCACCATGTGACCACCAGTAAGTGCTCCAGGGTCCATAGTTAGGGAACTCTTGTGGTAAATTCTTCTGCTAACACACCAGAGCCTCTCTCATAGAACTGGAAGGAACCCTGAAAGGTCATTGAGTCCAGCCCCCTGCCTTTACTAGCAGGACCAAGTACTGATTTTTGCCCCAGATCCCTAAGTGTCCCCCTCAAGGACAGAACTCTGGGTTTAGCAGGCCAATGCTCAAACTACTGAGCTATCCATAAAAGCAGTGGCAAGTTATGCTTCACTTTTAATCTAAGATCAATGTTGGCAGGAGCAAGAGGCGTTCAGATTTTCACTGAATCTTAGTCCCAGAAAAGTGTAAAATTTAGGGGAATTCTTGTTAACTACAGTGGAACTTCACATTCAACTGCCAACTACAGAATTTTGCAAATTAATGAGAAAGTAAAGCCAGGAGTCAGACACCGCATGACAAAACGTATACTTTGGCCTTGTCTACACTTACAAGGGGCTTGACGAACGGCAATCGATGCATCAGCGATCGATTTAGTGGGTCTAGTGAAGACCCGCTAAATCGACCGCAGATCGCTCTCCTGTTGACTCCTGTACTCCACCTGAATGAGAAGTGCAAGGGGAGTCGATGGGAGAGCGTCTCAGTCGACACCGCATAGTATGGATCCCGCAGTAAGTAGACCTAAGTACGTCAATTTCAGCTATGTTATTCACATAGCTGAAGTTGCATAACTTAGATCCATCTCCCCCTGTAGTGTAGACAAGGCCTTTGAATAGCACAATGTAGTTTTGTTTAAATCCTTAACTGGTAGAGCGAAACAACTAGGTTTCCTGTGAGAATTACCAGGATAATGGATTAGCAAAAAGTCAATGAGAATTAGTGAGGTTGCTGTTGTAAATATGATGATTTGTATGATCACGCAAGGTTAGCTGACTTAAGATCAGACCTCGGTATGCAGCAATGGAAAATCATTGCCTGTCCTCATCAGCCAATTGGGCTAATATTAAACCCTCAAAATAAAAAAAAATAAAAAAAAAAATGTTAACAGAAACAGGAACTTAGCATAGTGCAGTCAAACACATTTTATAAAAAGCCTTATGATTTAAAACAATTGCAATTGCAAACAATTTTTTCCCTTAGTGTGTCACTAGGGTCAAAGCAGTACATATTAAACACTAAACACAACAAAATGTTTATTCTGGAACTAGGTTTCAGAGAAATAAAGACAGAAGTTTAAAAATGTTGCCAGATTCTGTCAAATCTGTACAGTCTAAAATGACATGAAATACATTGTTTCCATCACTCTCCTGGAATATGTAATAGAAGTTAACAGATGATCATGTAAAGCTATGGCATCAGTTCAATGCAATATTTCTAAAACCACACCACCACTTCTTGCAGACACACAGAAATCTTCATAATTCATGCTTGACCAGTGAGATTTCAGTGCAAGAATCTCTGTGGGAAGCAATTTTATACATGTTAAATTAATCTCAGATTTTATTCTGGGTACAAAGCACAGACAAAACATTCTGAAACCTTTTTATTTATCCCGAGTTCTATGATGGAATGAGCTCTGAAAAACAATGATTTCATGGTGTTTGTGTTGCAACAAATTAGTTGCGGTGCTTTGACAATTTCTTAATTTTAGCTACCATACCTTTATTGATTCTGGGGGAAAAAATTAAAGGTCTGGATCTGAAGTGACAGTCATCCTATGATGGATATTCAATGAACTATTTGACGTGAGTTCAGGAGGAACACATTTAAAATGGCAAATACTATGTTTTATAAATAATCATCATACATGGGAAGACAGCCTAGCACTTTACAGTCAAACTCAGCTTACCTTTTCTAGTAAGTAGTTATTGATATGTCCACCTATCGGGTCTCCTTTGAAATCAAAGTTGATATCCATGTATTTTCCAAATCTGCTGGAGTTGTCATTACGGTTGGTTTTGGCATTGCCAAAGGCCTCTAACACACAGTTGGATTTCAACAACATGTTCTTCACTCTAGTACAGATAAGCAGAAAAGGCAAGAGAACAGCACAAGTGTAGGTAGCGTGTTCCTAGATATCTAGTGCAATCTTTTTCCAGACACAAATCATGCTTTTCAGAAGGCTTTAGTAACAGCCAGGTTGTATTCTACAAGAAGATTCAAATATGTCCCGATTCATAGATTCCCAGGGAGCACTGTGATCATCTAATCTGACCTCCCGTATAACACAGGCCAGAAAACTTTTCCAAAATAATTCTTAAAGCAGATTTTTACAAAAAACATCCAATCTTGATTAAAAATTGTCAAGGATAGAGAATAGACCAGGACCCTTGGTAATTTTTTTCAATGGTTATTACTCTCACCGTTAAGAATTTACATCTTAATTTCCAGTCTGAATTTATCTAGCTTCAACTTCCAGCCATTGGATTGCGTTATACCTCTCTCTGATAGACTGAACAGCCCATTATTAAATATTTGTTCCCTAGGTAGATACTTATACACTGTAATCAAGTTGCCCCTTAGCCTTCTCTTTGTTAAGCTAAATAGATTTAAAGATCTCAATCTAACTCTATAAGGCAGGTTTTCTAACCCTTCAGTCATTCTTGTGGCTCTTCTCTGAACCCTCTCCAATTTTTGCAACATCCTTGAATAGGGGACACCAGAACTCAACACAGTATTCCAGCAGTGGTCACATAAGCACCAAGTAAAATAACCTCTCTACTCCTACTTGAGATTCCCATATTTATGCACCGCCCGGATTGTGTTATCTGTTTTGGCCAAAGCATCACATTGGGATCTCATGTTCCGTTGATTGTCCACTATGATCCTGAAATCTTTTCCAGAGTCATTGTTTACCAGGCTAGAGTTCCCCATCCCGTAAGTATGGCCTAAATTCTTTGATCCAAGATGTATAAATTTAAATTTAGCTGCATTCAAACACATTGTAATACATAACTTATTCCCTGTAACCAGGCATCTATTTTAGACAGATAATATGCATAGGTGGTACTCTGTTAGTAAAAGATCCCAGCTGATTTTCCAAGCCCTAGACATGAATGGGGAGCTGGAGAGCGAGCATTTTCATTGGAGAGCCTTTGGTTGTAGAAAGCAACAGAGAGTCCTGTGGCACCTTTAAGACTAACAGCTGTATTGGAGCATAAGCATGTGTCTGACGAAGTGGGTATTCACCCACGAAAGCTTATGCTCCAATACAGCTGTTAGTCTTAAAGGTGCCACAGGACTCTCTGTTGCTTTTTACAGAGCCAGACTAACACGGCTACCCCTCTGATACTTTGGTTGTAGAATTTACTTCCTCGGTTAGTCTGTCTAAATTTGAGTTTGCCCCCCTGAAATACACATCTAATCTCTCGGTTTCTTGCATGGTAGGCAAGTTGTTCGAGAGTTAGTTCCAAGGTGGGAGTTTAATTTTGTCAGTACGCCACGTTCATTTATTTAAAGACATTTATACTTTTACTCAGTATGCCTGATGGGCATATTTAGAAATTCATGAACATGAAATGCTGGACTAAACTTAGAGAGTGTATTGCTTCTGTTCAACATCCCATTTGCCACGAATTGAATGTATAAGTACATTTAGTTCCATGAAAGTTTGACTGATACCTCAGCAGAAACTTAATTTCAGGGCATCATTTACAATTTGGAAGTGCAAAGGCTTGAGTTACACTCCCAACACTCCTAGCCAATTATCTGTTAGCCATTTATCTATGTTTCAAAAATTTTCCCTAAGTCAAAACTTTACCTGCAGGAAAGAATGAATTGATATGAAAACTTCATGTAATTATAAAAGTAGAAGACAAGAAGATAGGTATATCAAGAGTGCCCAGTGTCATGGTATCGGGACATGAAGCTATTTTCCCCCTCAAGGGGGGGAGCTGTAAAGCTCTTACCTTTCAATCTCCGCTCTCTGACTGGGATTGGTGATGGCTGCTATGTACTGCATAATGTATTTACTGGCCTCAGTTTTCCCAGCTCCACTCTCACCTGAGGACACAAACAGCAAAGAAGTATCATAAGCCAAGAAGAGATTAAAAAAAATGAAGATACTGTAAGTCATTGATCATTGCAATCATGTCATTCTGCTTCGATGGCTTCTCTACCTTTTCTTATTTATTTGAGATATGACGTGTTTTTGATACGAATGTAACCTTGCTTGGCTGCCGTTACTATGCTAACTTAAAACCAGTAATGAAATAAAAGATTTCACAGGTTTGTAAGGCCTAGCAGGCAGAGGATCAAAAGAGAGATTGTTAGAGGGACAAGGTTGGCATACAGTGGCTTGCTGGCAGCATTGCTGTGAACTGTAATACAAGAGACTACTGTTCAGCAGCTATCTTGGGTCTCTTGCTCCGCAGGCTGCTAGAGCATAGGGATACCATGGAAACTGCGTGCCAGGATCTGAATGGCAATAGTTCACTCTATGAGCATCTCCCCCACTGTTTAGAGTCATGACAAGCAATTAGCTTTGGCCATCAAAACAGAAGACAAACACTAACTGAAGTCGTCTAAGGTGTACGAGACAGTCCTCAAAGAAAAGATAGGACTGAATGCTACAGGCTTTTTTCCAAAACCAGTCTTCAACCAGACTGGGTGTAACAAGGAAGGGACTCATATTTAAGTTACCACCACACAATACCATTACTCCTGGGGAAATTCTGCGGCACTGTGCATGTGCAGAATTCACAGATTACTTTGCTTCCCTGCAGAAAAATAACTTTCTGACAGGGAAACAAAGAGAAGCCACAAGAGCCCCTCCCCAGGGGCGGGGGCGTGGTTTCAGGTGTCTGGAGCACGCAGTGGAGAGATATATCATTGCAGGGGGCTGGGGACACCAAGGCCGGAGCCAGATCAGCCCTCCCCAGCCCCATCCACCCAAACCCCAAGCATCTGGCCCACCCCCAGAACCCTCTGCTAAACCTCAACACTGCACACCCAAAACCCCACCGTCAAGCCCCACTCCCCCGCACCCAGCCCTCCCCACCAAGCCCCACGCCCCCTGAATCTGGAGCCCCACCCCTGCACCCAGATCAGCCCCGCTGAGACCCCCACACCCAGATCTCACCTGTGGAGCCCTAACCACCTTAACCTGAAACCCCCTTCAGAGTCCATTGCCCCTGCACTAGGAACCCTCCCAACAAGCCCCTATGCATCCAGATCCCTCCTGCACTCGGACCCCCCATTGAGCCGCTCTCACCCAGATTGCCCCACACAGAACCCTCTCATCCTACACATGGATCCCCTCACACTAAGCCCCTCCACACTTGGATCCCGCTGGGTTGAGCCTGTCTGCCCACAACTGGTGCGCTTGGTGGAGAGGGACAGGGTCCCAGGGTGTTTCTGGGGCAGGCCCAGCCCTAGTGCTCTATCAGAGTTGGGTGCAGCCTCACCCCACCTCCAGGCAGCCAGTGGCCTGTGCTCCCCACTGCCATGCTGTAACCTCTACATGTATTTATTGATAAATACAATTTGCAGAATTTTAAAATATTGTATGCAGAATTTTTCTTTTTGGCATAGAACTTTTAATTTTTTGGAGCAGAATTCCCTCACAAGTATAATATGTATCAATAATTAGTTTAATCTACAAGTTCTTGAATTAGACAATTGTATTTGAATGATATAGATGCAGGCGCATATGCAAATTAAAGTCTTGAACATAGTAAAATTCTCCCTTTAGCAAATGTAACATTAGCCAAATTGTTCTACTTCCTTCCTTCAGTTTCACAAGGAGGGTCAAATAATCCTCAGGTAGTGAGGAGAGGCTTTTCCACCTTACCTGATATTACAATGCAGGTATCTTTTGATCGTCTCTTCATGGCCTTGTAAGCAGCATCAGCAATTGCAAAGAGATGAGGGGGCCTCTCATATAACTCCCGTCCTTTGTACTGCTCAATCATATCACGACCATAAATGTTCAAGTTTTTGTAAGGGTTCACAGAAACCACCACTTCACCAATAAATGTATAGATCCGTCCTTTATCAAACCTGCGCAGGGAGAGCCGAAGGAGAAGGTTAGTCAAATGTAATAAATCAGAATTTGTATTCTGCATCCAAGTTGTCCATTTGATTATACCAGTCATTTGATCCAAATATTTTTCACTTTTTTACAATATAATAAAACACTACTAAGGAAAAGCTCTTTATTTAGCACACGTGGTATGTCAATGTGTCATTCTAGGTAGTCAGGTAACAGACTATGAATCAAAACTGATTTTGAATCAAATGCTACTTACGGAAATTACCACCATTAGTGTTTCACCTGAAAATGTTTGATACAGATTTGCCTGCTGAGTACTACTGCAAAACTGTGTTTATGACAAGGTAGGTTAGGTAATATCTTTTATTGGACCCCCTTCTGTTGGTGAAAGGGACAAGCTTTCAAGCTTCATAGGTGATCTGAAGAAGAGTTCTGTGAAGCTCGAAAGCTAATCCCTTCCACCAACAGAAGTGGGTCCAACAAAAGATATTACTTCACCTACCTTGTCTCTCTCATATCATAGGACCAACATGGTTACAGCAATACTGCAAACATAAAATTTAGGACCACAGATTACACCCTAGTTCTGCATACATACCCAACCAGCCTTTCAACATTCATTTCAGATATTTCTATGACAGTTCGTGATCTACCAAGGCTCAGAATTTGCTGTAGACTTTATTTTACTCAGCTTGGAGTAAATTTTAAATCACTGCTTGAATAGAGCAAAGATGTATAAAAACACTGGTGTTTCTAATCCACTTGCCTAAATAAGCCAGACTTAGAAGGAAAGGTTTACTTTCAGATGTTAAGTTCTGAGGACCTTAGACACTGCATGGCCCAGCAAAGTGCACAGAAATCTGGGAGCCAGAACTAGACCTCTGGTGACAGTTATAAGGAGGGAAAGTTGTAAAACAGTGAATTAACCTACAATCCAGAAAAAAAAAATGCAACTTTCAACCCTAGTGATTGTTTCCATTCAAAAGGAGCTCTCCACAGTAAGGAGCCCAGAGTGGAACTACAGCCCTGATGTTTAACTGAAGTTTGAAAACTATCAAGTCCCAGACGAGTACATGAAAGGGGATAGCTACGACTAATATTAACCAATCAACCCTCTTAAAAACAAAAAACACTCAGCGCCACCAGTCCTCCTTGTGGAGAGATAAATAAAAGTAGTCTGGAGTTTCTACACAGGCATTTTTAAAAAGTGGGAGACATTTCCAAAAACAAAAGAAATTTTTCAAGTACTCTGAAACCAATCTAGATGCCTCCTGTATACTCCCCCATGGTGAAGGGTCACACTACATGCAGCCTGCCTCAGTTTCCATTCTTGCACTGATCAAATAAACTTCACTTCAGCCTTTTCCTTGGTTCCCTCTTTGTGGATTGGGATTATTAATATAAAATAAACTGTAAATAAAACTCAAAACCCCTAAAAGGCCATTCATAATGCACACAACACAAGGTTTCTCTTCCTCCTCCAGGTCTCCCTGCCAGGAAAGATTTCCTCTCTCTGCAGACTGCCACAACTTCCTGAGCTTTTCCCCCCTTCACTTCAACTTTCTGCTCCTTTTACACTGGAATGTCCTTCCTGTCAGATGGGGCTCACATCCTGTAATCACCAGGCTCTCCAGCCCATGAGGCAAGCCACCCCGTTACATACTCATTCCTCACATTTTGTATACATGGTTTTCCCTAGCTAAATAGAGCCCACATGAGTAGTTTCAGATTGGTAACTGAGGAAATCATAGATTTTGGTTTTGGAAAGGGAGGGATCATGGAAGTTAACAGATCTATTTACAAACTTAGCTACATGGTCCCAGCTTGTGGTATATTATGTCAGGGGTTCTCAACCTTTTTCTTTCCAACATGCTACAAAAACTCCATGGCCCACCTGTATCCCAACAACTGGTTTTCTGCATATAAAAGCCAGGGCCGGTGTTAGGGGGTAGAAAGCAGGGCAATTTCCTGGGGCCCCATGCCATAGGGGCCCCTGCAAAGCTACATTGCTCAGGCTTCGTCTGTAGCCCCAGGTGGGGGGGGGGGGGTCAGAGCCCCAGGCTTCAGCCCCATGCAATGGGGCTTTGGCTTTCTGCCCTGGGCCCCAGAAAGTCTAATGCTGGTTGCTTGGAGGACACCCTGAAACCTGCTCACGGCTTCCCAAGGGGCCCCAGACCCCTGGTTGAGAACCACTGCTTTACGTAGCAGTATGTAATTTGTGATATGACTCTATAACATTAGGTGGCATCATAACACTTTTATAAAAAGCAAAGCAAGAGATTTCAGGATTGTCCGTTGACTGCATTGTCATATCTTTATCACAAAGGAGAAACCTGACTGATTTTTCACTGCTTATTTAAAAGCAGAATACCGAATGGAGTGCAGTAGCTATTGCAGTGCACACACTGCATCAGTCCTTGAGCTGGAGTCTTGGTGGGTTTACATTCTTCAGCTTTGCTGCACACCCATTACAGTATGTGATTCAGCAGATCGGTTTCTAAAAAGCTCAGCTTGCATCACTAAATGTATGGTCTTGGTCATGCCAAGACAACTGAGTTGAACATGGTCCCGATCAGCATCCTCCTCATTAGGGAGCTGAAAATCCAAAACAATGTTTTTCAGCTCATACCTATATTTAATTTTTTCTTCTTTGGTGGGGGTGGGGGGGACTTTGAAGGCAACTCAAAATTAAGGATTTTCTTGAAAAAATGAATACTTTTTAATTAGCAGTAAGACTGAAATATATTGGCCTCCACACAATTGTTGTGATAGAAACAACTGATTACACAAAAAAGAAACTTGGAGGGCAACTATGATACTGAACAACAGTTTCAAGTGTGGTATAAAATATAAAAACAACAAGGAGTCTGGTGGCACCTTAAAGACTAACAGATTTATTTGGGCATAAGCTTTCGTGAGTAAAAACCTCACTTCTTCGGATGCATCCGAAGAAGTGAGGTTTTTACTCACGAAAGCTTATGCCCAAATAAATCTGTTAGTCTTTAAGGTGCCACCAGACTC
>NC_048320.1:1538218-1648552 GCF_013100865.1 Trachemys scripta elegans | reverse complement strand
GAGTCTGGTGGCACCTTAAAGACTAACAGATTTATTTGGGCATAAGCTTTCGTGAGTAAAAACCTCACTTCTTCGGATGCATCCGAAGAAGTGAGGTTTTTACTCACGAAAGCTTATGCCCAAATAAATCTGTTAGTCTTTAAGGTGCCACCAGACTCCTTGTTGTTTTTGTAGATACAGACTAACACGGCTACCCCCTGATACTTGACACCATGCAAGGTATAAAATATAGGGTCCCATCACCAACTCTTAAAATGCCAATTTACCTGCAAAGAACCAAGAAGGAAGCTTTGCTCCCCCTTTCCCCCCCCCCCAGGGAAACGGCAGCGGACTCAATCCTGGTGGTTTCCAATTCCTAACTTTACTTTGTACAAATACGTGAAGTTTGGAGGGATGATCTTGGGCAGAAACCCAAACTATTTAACGCTTTTGAAGCTAATAATTTGTCAGCAGGGGTGTTTCAGATTTGTTTTATCAAAACTTCCAGTTGAAAAGCAGGCTTCTGAAGCAGATCAGTAGATTTTGTTTAGAAGGGAGACAAGGACATTAAAATGTCAAGTAATAGCACTTAAACTCTCTGTCCGGCTACTGAAAGTTACACAATTCATAACTTGAAGAAGAGGTCAAAGTATTGGGTGTTATGGAGATAAAAAGCTCAGGACGTTGGTCAACAGGGATGGCTCTTTTGCTTTTGAAAAGACCCTGGTAGCTCCTCCCTGAACCTTATGGCTGTCCCTCTCAGAGCATGTGTACACGGGCTAAGCTAAAAAAATCTTCCAGTATTTTTATTTTTTCATTCAATAGTTCCTTCCATACTTACACAGTGGTGACTTTTTGGAAGCAGGGGATCCATGGGAAGCAGAATACATTCTCTATTACCCTGATCTTTTCCAGGAGGTAAACCAATTGGACTCGTGTCTTTCTGGAGCCATTACTCTGGGATTTTGCAGCAGCTCCTCTCTGATCCTCCCTCTCCCAATATAATTTGATTTCCTTCTTCACAGCAGCTGTGGATTTTGTACTTTGCCCTGTATCTATGAAACCCAGAGGCAGTGGCGGATTAACGCATGGCACCATGGATCCCCAGCTAATTTGGGAGTCCCAGAAGCACCAAAACCTGTGTAGAAGGAGGGAAGGTCACCAGCACCAGAACTGTGGCACTGTCCCTGCTCCTCCTCTTTCCCCTGGGGCCCCACCTCCTGGTCCTCCTTCCCTCTTCCCCGAGGCCCCAGCCTGTGTCCCTACCCCCCAAAGCGCACCACCCAGGGCAGGTGGAGGGCCTGGGGCTCCCCACAGTGGCCCAGGTTCCCTGAGCGGCTCTTAGGGGTCTCGGGGAAGAGAGGAGGAGCAGGACCCTGTGGTGGGTGTGGCCTTAGGCACACCTTATCCTCCCTACACTGGGAAGAGGCTGGTACCACTAGCAGGGGCTGCACTTCACAGCAAGGGAGATGATCATCTTATCAGCTTCCCTGCCGCCACTGTTCTGCACCTGCCCAAGACGGGGGGGTTGGAGGAAGACATGCAGGGTCACAAACACCACCACCACCCCACCACCCCCCGCAATTTCTCAGGATGCCTCTGGTGCGGACACCCAACAGTGAGGAGGCAGCACTCCCCCTGTGTCCCTGCAGCCCAGGGGAGGAAGGAAGCAGCTGGGTGGTTAGCTGTCAGCTGAATTCCTTTCCCCACCACTTGGGGCTGCTTAGTCTTCCCTGCTGTTGGAGTCCCAGTGCTGCCGCCTACTTTGCATACAATCCCTGGGGTGAGTCAGGGAGTGCAGGCAGTGGCAATGCGTGGGACTCCAGCAGCAGGGAAGGCGAAACAGCCTCATATGGCAGAGGAGAAGCTCAGTCGGCAGCCAGTGCCTAGCACAATGGGGTCCTGCTCCATGACAGACTCCCAGGTGCTATGATAATACAGACAGCCGCCCCGCTGCTTCCTCCCTCCCCAGGCTGCACGGACACACTGAGAGCACCAGGGCCAAGGGGAATGCTGTCTCCTCACTATTAGGTGTCTGCACCAGAGGCGTCCTAAGAAATTGGGGGGGGCATGTGACCCATCAGAACCTCTCATTTGTGTCCCCCACTAGCCACAGCTGCATATCACCTCTGATAATGCCCATGTTAAAAAGGGGGCAGGCATGGCCATCCTAGTTTTAAAAGTGGGGGGCCATGCCCCCCGCCAGTTCTGGGGCCCCCAGGGTGTGGGGGGACCTAATAAATCTTAATCCACCTCTGCCTAGAGGTATTCTCCATGTGCTCCAGTGATGGGGTAGAAAATCAAAACAGACGGCTATAAGGGAGCAGCTTGGTACAGGCAGATGACAGCCAACAATCTACTGATCTGCTTCAGAAGCCTCCCTCTCAGCTGTAAGTTTAAACAAATCTGAAACATCCCTGCTGATAAAGCAATTGTCAATTTTTAAATTGTTAACATTGTAATACTTCGTCATACAACAAATTCACACATTTGCTATTTCCCAGGTGGTCCCAAGGCTGGAAAAGCTCCCAGGGTGCTGGATCAGACCGATGGAGGTGGCACTGGAGGACCACCTCCCTCAGGACTCTAACAAGGAAATGCATGTCTCACTGTAACAAATTTTGCTTTAAGGGTATCTGAATTCATGGACCATGGATGTTTCTGTCCAAAGTTTAAGTGCTTAATACTTGAGTTAAAATTATACTAAATACTGTACGTAGTTGTGTTTAGATGTTCCTAAACTATGAGCTTTCCTTCCTCACCCCCTCCTTGTTGATAAAGATTCTTTTCAGACGACAGTGGAGTGCTGCGTTGTTGCAGGCCAAAAAAAGCAATGGCTGTTTTTAGCTGCATTTCTTTGGTTATGATTCTTCTTGGGTAAAGAAAAATAAGAACTTGTGAAAGAGTAAAAAAATAGCATAATGACTGCAGTCCAAACTGGAAGGTTCAAGCAAAATGAGATTCCCTAATCCACTGTACTACAAGTTTGCACAAAATACAGGTTCCAGATCCATTCAAAACTTTATTACAAAGCTCGCAATGGGAAAGATCCTGCCAACTGGATGCACCTCAACACGTATGTTACCTTAAATAATTCAATGCTATGTGTGTAACACAGCAGTGGATTTTTCATTATTAAAAGGCAAAAGAATGGCATTTTTGTGAAGACAAACCACTGTCCATACCTGCATATAAGTGACAGTCCCACAGGCATGCCTTTTCCTGTAGATTTACATTACTTCCAATAACAATAAGCTTCATTCTCGCCTAAAAATTGTAGCATCTTTTCAATTTCCATAAAGATTAACTGCATCTAGTATCTGCTTCACTATTTTCTGTCTCTCTCTAATATCCTGAGACCAACACAACTACAATTACACTGCATATTTCCTGGGTTCTCAGTTTGCTACTTTGAGGTTTACGATCCAGCAGCTATTAAGGGAAGTCATAATATTTAACTCTTGTGTAAATATTTTGCATAAGGATCAGGAATGCTGGGTCTGTTTTTTAAATTAAATCTTTATACCATTAAGAATTTATACAAAGTAACAAAAAGATAGGAAGTGAATACAAACGGGTAAGCCACAAACACACCACCTAAACGGACAGAAACAAAGGTGTAGGAGAGAAGAGTGACAGGGAGGGAGGAGAGAAACCCTGTATACAGGACTCTATTACTATTCAGGGTAAACATACCTCTTCCCCATTAGTTTGGGTATTTTGGTTCAAGTTCACAAAAACATGCAATAGTGTCCTTAATACAATGAAGAGAGTCCCCTAAATACCAGACACAGAGAATGTATGTAAGGCTATTTTAACTGTCAGTATTCTGTGAGGTCCTTAGTCAATACTTGAAAGGAAGGAAACTTTACAGGTTAATGCATGGCAACTTTTTATACATCAAAGCAACTACCTTTCCCAAAGAACACCGAAACCCATTACACATCCAAGAGACTAGCTGTCACCGAAAGAGGCACTACGAAAACCAGAAAACTGCTGAGGACCCACCACCAGAGTGCGCTAATGTTAGCTCTCAGTAGTTGAAAGCTAGAATTCCTCCCACCTGACAAATGCTACAGTCAAAAATAAAACACTGTTCTTATTGAGGAAATGATGCAACTTCAAATGCACTCAGTATAAATAAAGAAAAAAGTTAGTTGGCAAGAGTTGGAACCCATATTTCAAAACATCTGCAGAATACAGGCTGTTAAAGAAAGGCATCCTACCATGCAACACCCACTCCAAATGTGCCAGTTAAAACAGTAATTATAAAGGGAATTTACAATTATTCATTTACAACACTGCTCCCCTGCACTGAAAGTGAGGTAGACCACTCGTGCTTAGCTGGGACCATCAAGTGATAACCTCACTCTGTAGGATTACTGTTTATAAAATTCAGTTTACTTTCTGAGATAGTTAACATGAAGAATAACATTATGAATTTACTGATTTTTCAGAGCTAGATTGTTTTCTAGCTATTACACAAGTATTAAAATTTTCATTTCTCAAACATACATTTTATTAGCCCCTTCCAGCCAACTGTCCAGTAGTTTGGGCTGGGGACTTTCTTTTTATGACTAAGAAAAGTATTCCAGAATAAAGTCACCTGACCACATCTTAAAAGAACTAATAAGTATAGACATTACTATCAGTTTCTATTTTGTCTGTGGGAAGAAGGCTGTCTGGTTTGGGATCCATTCACTACTCATCTGGGCACTGAGTGTCTTATACAGTGTTTTGTTTTACACACACCCACACTTAAAGTTAAACTGCTATTCCAAAAGTGCAGGACCCAGTGCATCTATTCAATCTTGTCCTTTCCTCCACCACACCAGAGACCACTTCAGAAATAGAGCAACTATCACTACATGAAGCTCTTCTTAAACCACCAGTGAAGATTTAACTTCAGTTTAACAGTGCTTAAATGCTTTATAGTAAGGCTCCACAAATCAATAGTTTATAAAGGGCTAATAAATTACAGATGTTATAAGCACATTACAGATATGAATAGTGTGTGTGCTAGAGATTGTTATAAGCTGTGACGGGGTGCACTTGCCCCACATTGGACAAGGAAGGGTTAACCTTACATTGTGGGCTTAGGAAGCCATGCCCACTCATCTCTACTGGGCATGCTCCAAATGCACTAGTATAAAAGAGAGCAGCTCATCTCAGTTGGGGCGGACAGCTGGAGAAGAAGGACGCAAGTCACAGGTTCCAGCTGAGGAGCAGCTGAAGCCCGAAGCCAAGAGAGCCGGAGATGCCGCAACCCAGGCAGATGCTAGGAGGCCCCACAGAGTCCATAGTCACTGGGGACAGCGCAGACTGGGGAACTTGGAGATGCCCAGACCGCAGCAGCGGGAACCATGGTAGGAAGCAGCCCAGGGGAATTAGATAGCATCCCAGTTAGTGACCCAGAACTTTGAGTCAGAGTGTTTTGGTCGGACCCGCACTGACTCCGTGGCAAGTGCTCTTACCATTACCAGGGCTCTGGACTGGGGCCCAGGGGAGAGGAAGGGCCTGGGCCCCCCATCTGGGCTGCCAGCACCCCCTTTTTGTGCGTGGCGGCCCCCTTCCCTGACTGAGGCCACTTGGCCCCTAGGCTTTACTGCCCTGCTAACAGGGATGAAGCCATTGACTCTGGCCACTAGGCCTTGCTGCCTGGCAGAAATACATTGACTTTGGCTACAGAGGCATAATTGTGTGCTACTTACACCCTAAGGGAGACAGGGTGCACTCGCCCCGCACTGGATGGGGTCCCTCCAACCCTGTCACAGAAGCATATCAGTATAAGATCTTACAGGTTGTTAAAAAGACTGTGAGCTGTTGTACTCTCATTTGATTTATTAAAAGCTTAATCATTAACCCTTTATAAACAACAAATGGAACATTTAATAGTAGTGTGATCAATTTATTTCCCCCTTTTTCCTTATCATCCATATATGCATAGGAGGAAAGATGGCCCCAGAGATTAGGGCGCTAGTATGGGACTCAGGAGATCCAGGTTCAATTCCTTGGTCTGCCACAGACTTTCTGCGTGACCTTTGGCAGAAAAGGTGACCTTTCTGCATGATCTGCGCCTCATGTCCCACTCTGTACAAAGGAGATAACAGTACCTTCATACCTCCATGAGGGGGTTATGAAAATAAATACATTTAAAAGATTGTGAGAGAGTCAGACCCCATAAATGGGGACAGATAACTGTATATATAGATACACACATTCCAGAGACCATTACTTTCACCACAACAATCAGAGTAATCCCCACTAAATGTCATACTTAGCTTGCAAAGGGAATATATATATATATATATACACACACACACACACACACACACCTTTAAACCATCAGGACCTTGCATTTTTAGAAGCATGTGCTAACCCAGCAGTCATCTTACACCATACACATGTAGTTTGACAGAAGTCCACTGAAAATAAGGGGTTTTCTCTTTGCTGGGACAACCCAAACAAAGCTAGAAAAATTATCAGTCGTTTTCATATAGAGCTTGAACACATCAAGCACTCTTAAGTGTTACGTATTGTTAGAGAAAGGATGTCTGTCGATGACTCTGTTCATAAAATTATTTGTCAAATACTTGTTAAATTCAAACTGAATCTGAGCAGTTTAGTGTATTTTTTAAAACAGGTCAGCTAAAACATTAACAGTTTACAACTCTACTGTAGATTGGGCAAGCTGTATGTTAACATATTAGCTAGTTGAGGACAGATTAGGATGTTATCAGTAGAGAAACCTGATTTATTAAACTTCACTTTGACAGTGAAATAGCATATATACACTATTTTTAATAAGTTAGACATGTATAGCTTCCTATCTGGACATAAATCAGCAACAGATGGTCCCCTCATGCTTTTGAAGAAATTTAACTGGACTGGTTAAATGGCCTTCTCCTGTATACCTCTAAGGTACAAGTGCAATTTTCCATATGCAACTCCAGTCTTCTTTCATCAATATTAAGCACTATTTCACAGTTTACCTAAAAAATGTACGCTTGTCTCTCAAACAGGCATAGAGGAATTAAGTTAGTTTTACAGTAAATTGTTCATAAATCATGTTAATGCAAATAATCCCTAAACCAAGAGAACTGAGATTCAAATAGGGATGGGGAAATGTGTAGCCAATACTTTCTCCTTACTACAGTTAGAAAAAAGAACATCCAGTCAAGTCATTATTACCACCTTTGCTCCTAGAAAAAAAACAGTCCAAGTCCTGATAGGATTCTTAGTATGCCCCAAATGTTTTAATTCATGCCATAAATCAATTTCAAATCTAGGTTTTGCTGGTGGACTGTGCTCTAGAAAAACTAAATCTTCCTTTGCATGGTTCTGAACTGTTTCAGTTAAGTTAAAATGTTGCCAATTTAATAAAATAGGAAATGCCATTCACTGTGCATTCTGCACCACTCCTTTCCTGTATGGGATGGAACAGAAAGGGCAGGGCAAGGAATAAGTAATTCATTCATGAGCAACTTTCACAATGACCTGCTAAGAAACAGGGTAAAGTCTCCTTTGAAGGGCACACACCGGGAAGGCTACAAAGGAGCACAGTAAACAATAAAACTGATTCCCATAGGAAATAAACTAAACTGCAGTATCTCAACCTTTTCATCATCAATCCAGGCATATTAGAACAAGGACTCATTTTACAAGGCTGACTCAGTTCTTACACACCACCAACTCTTGATTTCTATAGCCGACTTTGCGAGCCATACAGATATGGTAAGAAGGTTAGCAACGCAGAGGAGAAAGTATCAAGCTGTTGAGCCTCTTATCTCTAATTACAGTTTTCACAATGATTGAATAGAAAGTGAAGTTCTGAAACCTATATAGTAATCATCATGGATTATGGACTGATTTCCTTTCAAAGACCGTCAAACTGGAAGCTGGAATATTTACTAAAGTCCTTTCCTTAAAAATAAGCTACAAACTACTAACCTTGTAGTGGGGTCGGGGGGGGGAGGGGAAGCTAAACCACTAAACATAGGAGACATTGAATACTTTCATTTCTGTTTGCGTCAATGGGCAGCACGAACTGTCACTCCCCCACGTTTAGGGCAGCACTAGAAATCTTTTTGATACAAATTAGGTTTTTTGTTTTTAACACTTATTTAGCTATGGATGCTACATAGGCACAACAACTGGGCAATAGAAAGTATGAGAAAGGACATGCTGTGTAGCTTCCTGAGACAGGGAGAGAGCCCATACCACTGGAAGACCTGCTACAGACTCCACTACAGAGAAACTCCTGCAGGTTTTGTTGCCTGGGGCAGGGAGACACCTTTACAATTTGCTGTGGTAAAACGGCTCAATGTCTAGTTGGCAGCCAGTATCAGAGTGCCCCAGGGGTCGGTCCTGGGGCCAGTTATGTTCAAAATCTTTATTAATGATCTGGATGATGGGATGGATTGCACCCTCAGCAAGCTCACAGATGACACTAAGCTGGGGGGAGAGGTAGATATGCTGGAGGGTAGGGACAGGGTCCAGAGGGACCTAAACAAATTGGAGGATTGGGCCAAAAGAAAACTGATGAGGTTCAACAAGGACAACTGCCTAAGCAGCAGTTCTGCAGAAAAGGACCTGGGGATTATAGTGGACAAGAAGCTGGATATGAGTCAGCACTGTGCTCTTGTTGCCAAGAAGGCTAATGGCATATTGGTCTGCATTAGTAGGAGCATTGCCAGCAGACTGAGAGAAGTGATTTTTCCCCTCTATTCAGCACTGGTGAGGCCACATCTGGAGTATTGCGTCCAGTTTTGGGCCCCACACTACAGAAAGGATGTGGATAAATTGGAGAGAGTCCAGTGGAGGGCAACGGAAATGACCAGGGGGCTGGGACACATGACTTATGAGGAGAGGTTGAGGGAACTGGGCTTGTTTAGTCTGCAGAAGAGAAGAGTGAGGGGGGATTTGATAGCAGCCTTCAACTACCTGAAGGGGGGTTCCAAAGAGGATGGAGCTCAGCTGTTCTCAGTGGTAGCAGATGACAGAACAAGGAGCAATGGTCTCAAGTTGCAGTGGGGGAGGTCTAGGTTGGATATTAGGAAACACTATTTCACTAGGAAGTTGGTGAAGCACTGGAATGGGTTACCTAAGGAGATGATGGAATCTCCATCCTTAAAAACCTTAAGGTCCTGCTTGACAAAGCCCTGGCTGGGATGATTTAGCTGGTGTTGGTCCTGCTTTGAGCAGGAGGTTGAACTAGATGACCTCCTGAGGTCTCTTCCAACCCTAATCTTCTATGATTGGCTGTTTTTTTTAAAAATCTCAAATCATAATGTAACTATCACATCTCTCAAAGTGCAGGAAGGGGTAACAGAGGAGAAGGGGGTATGCAAGTAATACTGAGAGAAAAAGCTCTACAGCAGTGGTCTCCAACCTTTCTACATCCAAGATCACTTTTTGAATCTAAGGATAACCCAGGATCTACCCCGCCCCTTCCCCAAGGCCCCACCACTTCCCCAAAGCCCCACCCAGCTCACTCCATCCCCCCTCTCTCCGTTGCTCGCTCTCCTCCACTCTCACTCACTTTCACCAGGCTGGGGCAGGGGGTTGGGGTTCGGGAGGGGGTGCAGGCTCTGGGCTGGGGCCGAGGGGTTTGCAGTTTGGAAGGGGGGTCCAGGCTGAGCCTGGGGCAGGGGATTGCAGTGCAGGATGGAGTGAGGAGGATAGCTCAGTGGTTTGAGCATTGGCCTGCTAAACCCAGGGTTCTGAGCGCAATCCCTGAGGGGGTCATTTAGGGGATCTGGGGCAAAACAATCTGTCAGGGACGGTACTTGGTCCTGCAGTAAAGGCAGGGGACTGGACTCTATGACCTTTCAAGGTCCCTTCCAGTTCCATGAGATAGGTATATCTCCATATATTAATTATATTATATATTATATTACATTATATTATATTAAGTTCTAAAAAGAAGTTTGTATGCAGGAGGGGGCTCTGGGCTGGGGCAGGGGTGCAGAAGGGGGTTGTGACGAACTGAACTGTTCTTAATGTTGGGACTGTTCTTTGAATGCTGGGAAGGCAGGGGAGTTTGGCTAGGACGATCTGCATTGGGGGATGGGAGACCGGCCTTGAGGGAGGATACCTGAGCATGTAACGTGAGAACCCAGGAAGGGGTTAGAGGCCAGGTGACACCTTTGCCTGGGAAACTGAACAAGGGCTGGGGGAGGAGACACTGGGGAGAGGGAGAGTTTCAGGAGCTTGCTGGTGTAATGGAGCCCAGGCGGGGCTCTGACCCCACAATGGGGCTGTGGTGCCCCTGGAACCCCAAGATGGGGGGGAGGGGTCCTGTTGTCTGTGCCTGCAAGACCTGTCTTGGACTGCGTTCCTGTCGTCTAAATAAACCTTCTGCTTTACTGGCTGGCTGAGAGTCATGGTGAATCGCAGGAAGCCGGGGGTGCAGGGCCTTGTGTTCCCCCACACCCCATGACAACTGGTGGCAGTGGTCAGATCTACTGCACCCTGTGGATGGCGCTTCCTGCAGTAAGTGACCGGGGAGCAGTAAAACAAAGGGGGATCGACGGTGACCAGGTGGGCTGAAGAGTCAGAGAGAGACGGTTTCAGGGGGCAATTAACTCCTGGGAGTGTGACACCAGAGAAAAGGACTTTTGCAGTAACAGGGTCCTCTGGGAGATCGCAGCGAGCGGTACCAGGGGCAGAGGAGTCTGCAGCTCGACCCTGGTGGAGAGGTGGTGACCTGAAGAAGGGCTGGCACACTAGGGGTCTCCCTGGAACGGTGGAAAGCTGTGAGCACAGACCAGCGAGTGGCTAGCAGGAAGATGTATGCTAAATGCCTTAAGAGCCACCTGGTGGAGCTGTGCAGGCAGAGGGGCTGCGCATTGGGTGGTCCACCAAAGAACAGCTAATTGCCCAGCTGGAGGAGATCGCTTGGAGGAACCGAGCCCTGTCCCTGAGGGAAGCCGCCCGGCGGATGCAGCGTGGCCCTGGGGCCTGACATGACTGGGAGGGATCAGACTGCTACCGAGGGCACTCCGACCCTGGCGGCCAGCCGGGGATTGTCCCGGCAGAGCCCCCCGTCCCTCGAACGGATGCAGCTGGAATATGACAGGGAGATGAGACAGGAAGAGCTCGAGTTAAGGAGGCAAGAACTGAAGCAGGAGCGGGAAGAACGGGAAATGCAACGTCAGCATGAGCTGGAACTGGCCAGGCTAAGGAGCAGTGGGGACCCAGCTATGGTGAGTGAGGGGGGACCCAGGACTGCAAGGAGCTTTGATAAGTGCTTCCTGGCCCAGCATAAGGAGGCAGAGGACATGGATACCTTCCTGACGGCCTTTGAGAATGCCTGCGAGCTGCACAGGGTTGACCCTGCAGACAGGATCCAGTTTCTCACCCCCTTACTAGACTCCACAGCTGTGGAGGTGTACAGCCGAATGAAAGAGGCGGAGACAGGGCACTACAAACTGTTCAAAAAGGCCCTGCTTCGCGAGTTTGGGCTGACCCCTGAGATGTACTGGAAAAGGTTCCAGAGTCAGCATAAAACCCGTGAGGTCACAAACCTACCACTGGCCAACTGGACGCAGGGGTATGCCTGCAAGTGGACAGCTGGGCCCAAACTAAGGAAGACATGCTTAACCTATTTGTACTGGAGCACCTGTATGAGCAGTGCCCATCCGACCTGAGGCGATGGTTGATGGACCAAAAACCAGAGAACCCACAGCACGCAGGCCAGCTGGCCGACGAGTTTGTGAACAGTCGGGCAGGGGATAACAGGGAGGAGTCCCAAAGGAACAGGCCCACCACAACGCAGCGAGAGAGTCACCATGGAACCTCGCAGCGGGGAAATATGGAGAACCCCCACCAAAGGGAAACATCCAACGTCAGGTCCATCCAACCCGCTCGAGGGGACCCACGGGACATGGGCTGCTATCACTGTGGCCAAAGCAGACCCAACCCACAGAGGGTTGACTGGGTAAAGACCCAGTCAGACAAGGGGCAGCATTCCCAGGCAAGGAGGGCTGGCAGCGTACCACCTGCTAAGGAGGGAGGAGGGCCCCAGGCCAGCTCCTCTGGGGGGCTTGATGCTCCAGACTCAGGGTTTTTAGTTTACAGGGTGGGCGCAGGGCTGTCCCTCCGGAGCGAGTGCCTTGTTCCCCTGGAGGTGGATGGGAGGAAGGTCAATGGATACTGGGATATGGGCGCAGAGGTGACGCTGGCCCGGCCCGAAGTGGTGACCCCAGATCAGGTGATGCCCGACCCCTTACCTGACCCTGACGGGGGTGGGCAGGACCCCATTCAAGGTGCCTGTGGCGAGGGTACACCTGAAGTGGGGGGCCAAGGAGGGCCCCCCCACCCACATTTGCCTACTGAGGTGTTGATGGGGGGGACCTGGAGGACTGGCCAAGCAACCCCCAGTGTGCCCTGGTCATGACCCGTAGCCAGAGCCGGCGACGGCCACTGCGCCCTGACCTTGCCCTAGGGTACCTTGCCCGAGGCGCAGGGAGGGTACCTTGCCCGAGGCACAGGACCCTAACCTAGTGGGGAGGGAACGCCCAAGGGCACGGCTCAGGGAGGCTGCGGCTTCAGACCCAGCGGGCGAGAGAGAGCAGGTGCCCATCCCTGTCCCAGCTGCTGAGTTCCAGGCCAAGTTGCAGAAAGATCCCTCCTTGTGGAAGATAAGGGACTTGGCTGACCTCAGTGCGGTACAGACCATGGGACGAGGTGGCCGGAAAAGGTTCCTGTGGGAGAAGGGGTTCCTGTACCGAGAATGGGCTCCCCCAGGGAAAATGGAGTCAGGGGGGATCAGGAGGCAGCTGGTGGTACCCCAGAAGTATCGCCGCCAGCTGCTGTGCCGGGCCCATGACATTCCCCTCTCAGGGCACCAGGGAACCTGGCGTACCCAGCAGAGGCTGCTACGGAACTTTTACTGGCCTGGGGCTTTATTACTGTCCAACAGTACTGCCGATCCTGCGAACTACGAGTGCTATCAAGCACACCCGACCTAAAGGGGGCCGTGAAACTGGAAGGTCCTTGTGTAATTCTCACCAAGGAATGGGAGGGATGTTGGGGCATCCATGGGAACGTGGGTAGGTTCGAACTTCCCCGGGTCACTGGCTGAAATGACCCGGCTTAGTTCGGTCTCGAAGGGGGGAGAGATGTGACAAACTGCGATTGTTCTTAATGTGGTCTTTGAATGCTGGGAAGGCAGGGGAGTTTGGCTAGGACGATCTGCATTGGGGGATAGGAGATGTGTCAGGGGTATGGGGTGCTGGCTCTGGAAGGGGGCTCAGGGATGAGGATTAGGGTGTGGCCTCCCACTGGGCAGCACTTATCTCCAGTGGCTCCCGGTCGGCAGCAGGTGCAGCGAGGCTAAGGCAGGCTCCCTGCCTACCCAGCCCCACGCTGCTCCCGGAAGGTGCCAACGCACCCCTGCACCCTCTGGGGGGAGGGGCGGGGGCCATATGGCTCCGCACACTGAACCTCTCTGCAAGCACCACCCCCACAGATTTCCCGGACAATGGGAGCTGTGGGGACGGTGGCTGCAGGCAGGAGCAGCGTGTGGAGGGAGACCATGCTGTACCACTTCCGGGAGCGGCGTGGGGCCAGGGTAGGCAGGTACGCCACCAGAGATCACAATCGACCCGGAGATCCTCTAAGATCGACCAGTCGATCACGATCAACTGGTTCTGACCACTGTTCTACAGGGAGGGAAACTGGGTTCTTACATGTCTAAAGCAACTAAGTACACTTCTGGGCACTACATAAATAAATCATGATTTAAGGCTACAGTTTTTGTCATGGAGGTTGTGGAAGTCTCGGAATCTGTGGCTTCCAGAGACCTCCATGACTTCAGTCCACGGGCGGCACCCCACGTCAGCCCGTGGGTGGTGTGGGGGCAGCTCCCCATTTTATCACCAATAGTTTTACTAAAAGTCATGGACAGGCTTCCATGAATTTTTCTTTATTGCCTGGAACATGTCCATGACTTTTACTAAAAATATGCATGACAAAATCTTAGCCTTAATCATGATATGATTATGAGTAGCCATACCTTTTTAAAGGTTTCTCTAACACTCAGAGAAAAACTGTAATAAGAACTAAGGGCCTGAATTTTAGACATCCTGAGCAACAAAACGCAAAGGCTGGAAACTAGAGACCGACAAATACATACTAGAATTGAAGCACATTGGAACAAAGATGTGGTAGATTCCCCATCACTAAGTCAAGACAATGTCTTTCTAAATGATATGCTCTAGCTCAGCCAGAAATTATGGGCTTGATGCAAGAGCCACTTGGTGAAAATCTCTACCCTGTGTTATACAGATCCGATTAGATTATCACAATGGCACCTCCTTGTCTTAAAAAGAAGTCTATGAATCACAACTATTGTCAGCACTTCTGAAAGGCAGATTCTCCATGACTACACTGAGCATGGAATGGATAGGGTATGGGTTTAGATAAGAACTCCAGTCCATGACTCACATCCATGTAATGCCTCCAAAAGCATCAAAATGCATTCATAAGAACAAGATATCCTATCTAGCTATAAGGTAACTGGGCCATAGAAAGTGCCTCAGGAAGTAGTAATGCAAAGTAATGCACATTGGAAAATATAATCCCAACTATACATATAAAATGATACGGTCTAAATTAGCTTTTACCACTCAAGAAAGATCTTGGAGCCATTGTGGATAATCATAGGTGCTGACTCCGTGGGTGCTCCACAGCTGGAGCACCCACAGGAAAAAATGATGGGTGCTGAACACCCACCAGCAGCCATCGCACCCCCCGCCCGTGCCTCCCGGTAGTCTTGCCAATCAGCACCTCCCCCTTTCCCTCCCTCCCAGTGGCTCCACTGCAGATCAGCTGTTCTGTGGCATGCAGGAGGAGAGGGGACAGGGTGCGTGGTGGGGTGGGGATTTGGGGGAAGGGGTGGAGTGGGGGGCAGGGTCTGGGGCAGAGCCAGGGGGGTCGAGCACCCCCCAGCACATTAGAAAGTTGGTAATTGCTGTGGATAGTTCTCTGTAAACATCCATTCCATATGCAGCAACAGTTTTTTAAAAAAAAGCTAACTATGTCGGGAATCATTAGGAAAGGGATAGATAAGACAGAAAATATACTGCCTCTATATAAATCCATATGACACGACAACATCTTGAACACCACATGCAGATCTGGTCACCCCATCTCAAACAGATATATGGGAATTGGAAAAGGTACAGAAAAGGACAACAAAAATTATTAGGGGCATGAAACAGCTTCCATATTAGGAAAGATTATTAAGACTGGGACTTTCCAGCTTGGAAAAATGATGACTGAGAGGGGATATGTTTGAAGTCTATAAAATTATGACTGGTGTGGAGAAAGTAAAGAAAGAAGTGTTATTTACTCCTTCGCGTAATACAAGAACTAGGGGTCACCAAATGAAAACAATAGGTAGCAAGTTTAAAACAAACAAAAGCAAGTATTTCCTCACACAATGCACAACCTGTGGAACTCTTTGCCAGAGGATGTTATGAAGGCCAAAACTATTACAGGGTTCAGAAAAGAACGAGATAAATTAATGGAGGATAGGTCCACAAATGGCTATTAGCCAGTATGGGCAGGGATGCAAAACCATTTTCTGAATTGTCCCTAGCCTCTGTTTGCCAGAAGCTGGGAATGGGCGACAGGGGGTGGATCACTTTATGATTACCTGTTCTGTTCATTTCCCCTGAAGCACCTGCCATTGTCGGAAGACAGGATACTGGGCTAGATGGACCATTGATCTGACCCGGTATGGTCGTTCTTGTGTAATTCAGTGGCTCTTCTGTTTGGCAGCCACAGCACTTTTATTTTGATACCTATAGATCTGATAACAGGCCAAGATTCCACAAATCCATTTTACCAGTACCCTGCACGCACGCACACAAATAAGTCAGTATATGTCCATTATCAGCTTCACCTTCCACACCAATTTTTATCGGACCTTCAATTTTTGTTGTTCAGACTGCACTAACAGTACATCGGAATGGCATAGACTCATCATTGGGATGGAAAGCCAAGTAAGTACACAGCATGTTTACCAAGGAATGCTGCTACATGGCCAGCAATCAAAAGCTTTGGCGGCACAATAAGATAACCAATGACTAAGGTTTGAGATTTTTAAGGCCCGGCTTGACAAAGCCCTGGCTGGGATGATTTAGTTGGGAATTGGTCCTGCTTTGAGCAGGGGGTTGGACTAGATGACCTCCTGAGGTCCCTTCCAACCCTAATATTCTATGAGTATATTTTTAGTGCATTAAATGAAAAATAAAATCGAACCAAGGAAGATGATAGCTCAAATTAAGCAAATAAGGAATTAAGGAGAACCAATCATTAATTCACAGTATAATGTATTGAAGATTGCACTGTGAGGGAATGAGAGGGTAAAAATAAAACAACAATAAGTAAATAAAAAGATTTTGTGGCCCATTCAAAAGTGTCTGGCAGTCCGGATTTGGACCACGGTCCACCTATTGACTACCCCTGCCTTAGAGAGAGAGACTCAAAGGAGCTCAACCTAGTGAGCATTGGTTATGAGGTGACTATTACACACACACAAAAAGGTTATGGGGTGACTAATACCGTCTGTAAGTACCTACATGGGGAACAAATATTTGATAACTGTCTCTTCAATCTGGCAGACAAAGGTGTAACACAGTCCAAAGGCTGGCGATGAAGCTTGACAAATCCAGACTGGAAAGATAGTATAAGTTTTTAACAGTGAGGGTAATTAATCATTGGAACAACTTACCAAGGGTCATGGTGGATTTTCCATCTAGGAATTATTTTGGGGAAGTTCTCTGGCCTGTGTTACACAGGTGGTCAGTCTATAGATCACAATGGACCCTTCTGGTCTTGGAATCTATGAATCATTCACCCATTTCTCCTGAACAGAGACACAAAGCACATTCTTCTTGAACTCTCACAGCATGGTGTGATTAAGTGGGGCTTTCCCCCTTATGTTCTATGAGAGCCTATATGAGTCTTACTCTTTTGCATGAATACTGTGTGTACCTCAGTTTCCCTGTTTATTACACCAATGCCTAGGTGGTAGGGATAAGGGTATGTGATTTTTGCTGAAACCCTCGGGGATAGGTGACGCTGTTCCAGCTGCCTGCATGTAGGTCAGGGGTAGGCAACCTATGGCACGCGTGCCGAAGGCAGCACACGAGCTGATTTTCAGTGGCACTCACACTGCCCGGGTTCTGGCCACCGGTCCGGGGGGCTCTGCATTTTAATTTAATTTTAAATGAAGTTTCTTAAACATTTTAAAAACCTTATTTACTTTACATACAACAATAATTTAGTTATATATTATAGACTTATAGAAAGAGACCATCTAAAAACATTAAAACGTATTACTGGCACGTGAAAACTTAACATAGAGTGAAGAAATGAAGACTCGGCACACCACTTCTGAAAGGTTGCCGACCCCTGATGTAGGTAATGGCCAATATCTTTCGTAACCTGAGAACCAGGAGGGAGATGCAACCAGGTGACACTTTGCCCGGGAAGCAAGACAAAGATCGGAGGAGGGCAACAGGCATGTCAGAGGTTGGGCCGCTGGAAGCGTGTCAGTTTCCTGTTCGGGACTCGGAAGGGCGAGAGTCCAGGGCACATGGCCCTGGATCCACCCCAAGATGGACTTTACCGAATGGTCCTGCTTTCTGTGCTAACAAGCTCTGTTCTACACTATGTTACTGTCGACTAATAAACCCTTCTATTTTACAATGCTGGCTGGGAGTCACTGCAGAGTTGGGATGAAGGGCCCCCTCTGACTTCCCCAGGGGTCCAGTCCAGGAGGACTCGCTGCGGGAAGTGCACAGTGAGAACAGGGGTGCCGAATGCTCTGAGGTCAGACCCAGGAAGGCCATATCAGAAAAGATTTCTTGCCCTGGCAACAGTGCCAAGGAGGTGTGGTGTGTTACAATGACCTGACAAAACCAGCTTCGGCATTAGCAGATGTTAGTGTTAAGTAAGTGACCTATTACTCATACCAGGACAAAACTGTAGTTTGAATGAGAAAGAATACTGGAATCATTTATAATGATTCCAAACAAAGTATTTGGTTAAAGTTATTATTATATAAATATATATATATTCAACAAAATTAACGTGTAGAACAGGGGTCAGCAACCTTTCAGGAGTGGTGTGCCAAGTCTTCATTTATTCACTCTAATTTAAGATTTCATGTGCCAGTAATACAATTTAATATTTTTAGAAGGTCTTTCTATAAGTCTATAATACATAACTAAACTATTGTTGTATGTAAAGTAAATAAGGTTTTTAAAATGTTTAAGAAGCTTCATTTAAAATTCAATTAAAATGCAGAGCCCCTTGGACGGGTGGCCAGAACCCGGGCAGTGTGAGTGCCACTGAAAATCAGCTCACGTGCCACCTGATGTAGAATATTTTTCATATTAAAAAGAGTAGTTGCTGTATCAAATGAAAAGTGAAGTTCATGCTATAACCCAACCCCCCATGTACGCCTATTATTCAAATATGTATGGTTTCTGACTGATATTGCAAATGTTAAATACACATATTAGAACCCTTCTGCCTTGATTCTGTATGCCCCAAATGATGGAAGCTCTGATTATGGGCGGTGGTGGTAAGTGGGATGAAATGTTAATATTTCAAAGTAGTCAACAGTCGGAGTGTCAGACAGATTCTTAACACATATGGCCTTGAAATATACATAAAGAAATCTGTAGCATCCCTAAAGCAAGGCTGACCAGAGTGGCTGCCAGATTATCAGGGCACATTGGCAAAGATGGTACCTACAACACGCAATCACTAAGGCAGGGCTGTCAAGTGAGCAGAAAAACAGAAGTAATCCTCATATGCATAAGACACAGAGGTCATGCCCTTTATTCATCTCTCACCCCACTCCCAAATATGGTCAGAGCAATATGAAAAAAATTTCTTCACATCATTGTTGGTGATATCTATTCACTAGTATCCTTGTACAAAAGAACAGGAGCATAAGGACTGCTGTATAACAAAAGGTTTCAGAGTAGCAGCCGTGTTAGTCTGTATCCGCAAAAAGAACAGGAGTACTTGTGGCACCTTAGAGACTAAAATTTATTAGAGCATAAGCTTTCGTGGACTACAGCCCACTTCTTCGGATGCATATATAAGAAGTGGGCTGTAGTCCACGAAAGCTTATGCTCTAATAAATTTTAGTCTCTAAGGTGCCACAAGTACTCCTGTTCTTTTTGTATAACAAAAGGCATTGAAGACAATAGCATTTTCTAGAATTTGTATAAAATATGGTAGTATATTACCCTCCCAATTTAAAAACTTTTATACTACAGGAGCCTTAAGACTACAAGCTGGTATGTTTCTGTTAAAATAAAAAGAACGGTTACTTACCTTCTGTAACTGTTGTTCTTCGAGATGTGTTGTTCACGTCCATTACACATTAGGTGTGCGCGCGCCGCGTGCACGGACTTCGGAAACTTTTTCCCTTAGCGGCTCCCGTCGGGTCGGCAGGGCCCCCCTCCCCGCCAGAGCGGCGCCCTGCTCTAGGGTATATATATCCCTGCAGACCCGGCCCCTTCGGTTCCTTCTTGCCGGAGACTCCGACAGAGGGGAAGGAGGGTGGGAAGTGTAATGGACGTGAACACATCTCGAAGAACAGTTACAGAAGGTAAGTAATCGTTCTTTCTTCTTCGAGTGATTGTTCACGTCCATTACACATTAGGTGACTCCCAAGCTTACCATTGGAGGTGGGTAGGAGTCAAGGTACAACTGACTGTAGCACAGCCCGTCCAACCACTGCATCCTCTCTGGTCTGATGGTGGATCGCGTAGTGGGCTGTGAACGTATGCACGATCGACCAGGTGGCCACTTTACAGATTTCCTGGATAGGAACCCGTGCCAAGAAGGCCGTCGAGGACGCTTGGGCCCTAGTCGAGTGAGCCCGGATCTCTGGGGCCGGGACATTGGCGAGCTCATAACACGTGCGTATACAATGCACAATCCATGCTGATAAGCGCTGTGTCGAGATAGGCAGGCCTCTCATACATTCCGCAACGGCAATAAACAGCTGAGGTGTTCTGCGGAACGACCTGGTCCGCTCCAGATAGAACGCCAATGCCCTCCGAACATCGAGGGTATGGAGGCTGCGGTGGCAAGGGTCCGTATGGGGTTTAGGGAAGAACACCGGTAGACAAATGTCCTGCCCCATGTGAAACTGCGAGACCACTTTTGGGAGGAATTTGGGGTGCGGCCTCAGTTGCACCTTATCTTTATGGAAAACTGTATAAGGGGGTTCTGAAGTGAGGGCCCTCAATTCCGATACCCTCCTCGCCGACGTGATGGCCACGAGAAACGCCACCTTCCACGAGAGGTGCATGAGGGAGCAAGTGGCTAGGGGTTCAAAGGGAGGCCCCATGAGCTTAGTTAGGACTAGGTTCAGACTCCACGCAGGGACTGGTGGGCGCGAGTAGGGAAACACCCTCTCCGGCCCCTTGAGGAATCGGGCTACTGTGGGGTTGGAGAACACGGACACTCCCAACTCCCCCGGATGGAATGCCGAAATGGCAGCCAAATGCACTTTAATCGAGGCGGGGGCGAGCCCCTGATGCTTGAGGTGCAGTAAGTAGTCCAGGATCAATGGTACTGAGGCCTGCAGAGGCTGTATGTGCTGAGGCTCGCACCAGTGGGAGAATCTCTTCCATTTGGCCAGGTAGGTCTCTCTTGTGGAGGGCTTCCTACTACCAAGGAGAATTTGCTGAACCTGGTGAGAGCACCTGTGTTCCTCATCGTTCAGCCAGAGAGATACCACACCGTGAGATGTAGCGACGATAGGTTCGGGTGGAGCAGGCAACCCCTGTCCTGTGTGACTAGGTCGCGATAGAGCGGGAGGGTAATCGGGTCGGCTATGGACAATTCCAGCAGGGTCGTGAACCAATGCTGCCGTGGCCACGCCGGGGCGGTGAGGATAATTGTCGCCCTGTCCCTGCGGGTCTTGAGGAGAACCTTGTGGATGAGCGGGAATGGCGGGAAGGCATACCTCAGGCTCTCTCCCCACGGAATCGCGAAGGCATCTGCCAACGATCCCGGGCTGAGGTTCTGAAACGAGCAAAACTGAGGGCATTGCCTGTTGTCCTTGGTGGCGAAAAGATCCACCCGGGGAAAGCCCCACCTCCAGAAGATTGAATGCAGGACGTCCTGCCTCAAAACCCATTCGTGCATGTGGTAGGATCGGCTGAGGCGGTCCGCTAACCTGTTTTGGATCCCTGGGAGATATGTTGCAATAAGATGGACCGCATGGGCTATACAGAAGTCCCATAATTGGAGTGCCTCGCGACAGAGGGGAGAGGACCGAGACCCGCCCTGCTTGTTTATATAGAACATGGCGGTAGTGTTGTCCGTCAGAACTGCCACGCTGTGACCTTCTATGGTGGCGTGGAAGGTCTGACAGGCAAGGCGAACCACCCTCAGCTCCTTCAGATTGATGTGAAGCAACCTGTCTTCCCTGGACCACAATCCTTGGGTCCGCAGTTCCCCCAGGTGTGCCCCCCAACCCAGGTCCGATGCATCTGTTACTAACGTCAGAGTGGGTTGTGGGGCAGCGAAGGGGATCCCCTCGCAGACCTGCTGTTGATCGAGCCACCAGCAGAGCGAGCTCAACACCTGAGCCGGGATCGTCACCACCAGATCCAAGGGGTCTCTGTTGGGGCGGTACGTCTGGGTAAACCACAACTGCAAGGGCTGGAGCCTTAGGCGGGCATGTCTGACCATGTGCGTACAGACTGCCATGTGTCCCAGGGGCTGCATGCAGCACCTTGCCATTGTCGTGGGAAATTTCTGGACGGAGCTTACGGCCCCTTGAATTGCCAAGAACCGCGACTCTGGGAGACTTGCCCGCGCGGTCGCAGAGTCCAGGACTGCGCCTATGAAGTCCAGTCTCTGTGTGGGCGTTAACGTGGACTTGGGCACGTTGACCAGTAGGCCGAGCCTGCCGAACATCCGTAAGGCCAGCGTCACGTGAGAGCGGACCTCGGCCTCCGACCTGCCCGCGAGGAGCCAGTCGTCTAAGTAAGGGAACACGCGCATCCTTCTTTTCCGAAGGAAGGCTGCTATCACGGACATGCATTTCGTGAACACTCGGGTGCCGATGCTAGGCCAAAGGGCAGGACCGTAAATTGGAAATGGCGCTGGTTGACGGTGAAGCGCAGGAACCACCGGTGGGCCGGATTGATGGCGATGTGAAAATACGCATCTTTCATATCGAGGGCAGCGTACCAATCCCCCGGATCCAGGGATGGGATAATAGTTCCAAGGGAGACCATACGGAAACGCGTTCTGACCAGGAATTTGTTCAGTTCGCGCAGGTCCAAAATGGGACGGAGGCCCCCTTTTGCCTTGGGAATCAGGAAGTACCTGGAGTAGAATCCTTTTCCCCTTAGGTCTGGGGGGACCTCTTCCACTGCTCCCACTGTGAGGAGGGTCTGCACCTCCTGCATGAGAAGTTGCTCGTGAGAGGGGTCCCTGAAGAGGGACGGGGAAGGGGGATGGGAGGGAGGGAGCGAGGAAAACTGGAGGGTATAGCCCGCCTTCACTGTGCGCAGGACCCAGCGGTCCGATGTTATGCGCGACCATGCCTGGTAGAAATGGGACAGGCAGTCCTTGAAACTTAGAGGTGGATCCGGCATGGGATGTGGTACGCTGTCCTCGAGTGTAACTTCAAAAGCCTGGTTTATTCCCTGGCTGCGGCTTGCCCTGGCCGTGACCTTGGCCTTGGTTAGGCGTATTGTTACGTCTTCGCCTGTTATCCCTGCCACGACAGCGGTACGGTTCGTGCCGAGGGCGAGGGTGGTACTGCCTCTGTGGTGGTTGAGGCTTAAAGGGCTTGCACTGTGTCACCGGGGTATGCATACCTAAAGACTTTAGGGTCGCTCGCGAGTCCTTGAGGCTATGTAGCCTGGCGTCCGTTTGGTCTGAGAACAAGCCTGACCCTTCAAACGGGAGGTCCTGCAGGGTGGTCTGCACCTCTGGCGGGAGGCCTGAAGCCTGTAACCATGCCAAACGCCTCATCACTGCCCCGACGCGATTGTCCTAGCCACTGCATCAGCTGAGTCAAGGGAGGCCTGCAATGAAGTTTTGGCCACCGCCATCCCCTCGTCCACCAGGGCCATGAACTCTGGATGTGTGTCCAGAGGTAGGGATTCTTTGAACTTGGAGACTGATGCCCAAGAATTAAAATTGTGCCTATTTAGAATCGCCTGTTGATTAGCAATCCTCAGTTGGAGATCCCCAGACGAATAGACTTTCCTCCCGAATAAGTCCAATCGTTTCGCCTCCTTGCCCTTGGGCGCAGGGGCTTGCTGGCCATGACGCTCTCGTTCGTTGACTGCAGAGACTACCAGCGAACAAGGAGACGGGTGCAGAAAGAGGAAGTCAAACCCTCTAGATGGGGCGAAGTATTTTCTCTCCACGCCTCTTGCAGTTGGTGCACTGGAGGCAGGTGTTTGCCATACCGTCTTATAGTTAGACTGTACTGTCCATATAATCGGGAGAGCGACTCTGGAGGGGCCCTCCGGGCTCAGGATGTCGACCATGGGGTCCTCCTGCTCTACAGTCTCCTCTGCTTGCAAGCCCAGGTTGAGGGCTACCCGGTGAAGCAGGTCCTGGTGCGCCCGATGATCAATCGGGGGAGGGCCAGACACTGTCGTGCCCGCCACTGCCTCATCCGGCAAGGAGGAAGAGGTCGGGGCCTTTTGCCCATCCTCACCTTCCTGCAACCCGTCATCGACTGGTTGTTCCTCTGGGGCCTGTCCCATGGTGCCGAGTCCACTCCCTCCCGCTCCTGCGGTCTAGAGATCGTTGCCTCCTTGTGAGAGGGCGGACGGTACCACGGAGAGTGGGATCGGTACCCTGATGGCCCAGATTTCGAGGCCCTAGATGGGGGCCCTTGTTGGTGGTAGGCCCAGGGTATCCAGAATGGCCATTGGCTTGGTTGGCCCCATTGGGGATGACCAGAGGCTTCATAGTCTACTAGCCTGTGCCCCGTGAGCATACCTGCCATACCGGCCCGAGTCAATCTCCGACACCATGGACGGTGATCTGGAAGGCCACGGAGGAGCCGTGGAACGGTGCCGGTCCGGGTTTGGGGAGTAGAGTCTCCGCGACCAGGACCTGGAGCAGCGTCCCGCCGACCTGGACCTGGATCGGTACCGGTGACCGCGGGACTGGGAACGACTATGGGTGGTCGGTCTCGGGGAACGTGTCGCCGACGCATCCCGGTGCCGACTCGAGTATGGCTGCTGAGTCGGTGCCGACTGCTTACTGAGGCCCGACGGCTGTGGCGCTTTCTGCGCGGAGGGCAACCAGGAGTCCACCGAGGTGGAACTCGACCGGGACCGGTGCCTTGAACGGTGCCGGGATGGCGACCGTGATGGGCGGACCAACGCCGGCTTGCCTCTGGGTGGCAGTCTCGGCGGAGCGTCCTTAGTTTGTGGAGGGCCCTCAACAGACAATGCAACGAGGTCTTTTGCTGCCTCAAATGTGTCCGGAGTGGAGGGCTGTTCCAAGAGTTCCTCCAGCCCTTCCTCCTCACTCGACGCGCCTATCCCGGGGCTCGACGGGCCTTTCGGCGCCGGAGCCACTACCGGGGCCGTGCCGGCCTTAGGCGCACTCGAGGTCTTCGCTGGCGCTGCCCTCTTATGCGGGGAGCGTCCTCGGGCCTTGGATTGGCCCTTCGATTTTGTCGGCGAAGACAACCGGTGCCGTAACTGCCCCCGTTGGGTCGGTGCCGTGGGCTTCGGGTGACCCGCCGGCGCCGGTTCCCGAACCAATGCCGGGGCGCTCCGCTCTGAGGCAGACGGTGCCGTAGAAGTGGAGGGCTGTAACGCCGTCTCCATGAGCAGCTGCTTGAGGCGAAAGTCTCTTTCTTTCTTAGGTTAGGTCTACACTACCCACCTGAATCGGCGGGTAGAAATCGACCTCTCGGGGATCGATTTATCGCGTCCCGTTGGGACGCGACAATCGATCCCCGAATCGGCGCTCTTACTCCACGAGCAGAGGTGGTAGTAAGCGCCGCCAACGGAAAGCCGCAGAAGTCGATTTTGCCGCCGTCCTCACAACGGGGTAAGTCGGCTGCGATACGTCGAATTCAGCTACGCTATTCACGTAGCTGAATTTGCGTATCTTAAATCGACTCCCCCCTGTAGTGTAGATGTACCCTGAGTTCTGGGCTTAAAGGCCTTACAGATCTTGCAGCGCTCTTTCTGGTGAGCTTCCCCCAGGCAGCGGAGACACGAGTCGTGGGGGTCGCTCAATGGCATAGGCTTATGGCACATGGCACAAGTCTTGAAGCCTTGGGCGTGCGGCATGCCCCGCCGCCCAGGGCCGGTGCCGGGGTTGACCAAACAACCACAGCAAGAACTTCGAGTACTTAATGAACTGTTAACTACTAAGCTTAACACTAACAACTAAAGAACTGATAACTGTTGTTCAGATAACACTAATGACTACGCTAAGGGACTGCTCTCAGACCAGACGGTAAGAAGGAACTGAAGGGGCATGGTCTGCAGGGATATATATACCCTAGAGCGGAGAGCCGCTCTGGCGGGAGGGGGGGAAAAAGTTTCCGGCGCGCGCACACCTAATGTATAATGGACGTGAACAATCACTCGAAGAACCACCTCTGCTTACCAATGTTACCCTGAAAGGCCAAGGTATAATCACAGTATTAGAAAAAAAAAACTCTTTGTAGATATTTAGAGACTTTTTGCTTTCAGCTGAGCACTAGGTACTGATTCTCTGATGCTTCGTTGTTCAGAATAAAGAAATATTCTTCCTGTGTTAAATTCAGGCCCAGTGCTGATCTGGGATATTGCTGGAAACTCCTGAATACAGCATTGTTTTGAGTCAGGGCATTTGGATGCAAGATCTAGTTTAGTTCAAAACACACAAGAATCATCTTCCGGGGTGAAATATTCTATGCATTTCCTGTGACTACTCCAAAGGGCTTACTTAGGCTTTTAGTAACTTGTATTACAAAAATGAAATTTGCAGGTGTCCTATAAACTGCTGCAGGTCAATCAGAAGCAGTGCAACATGACAATTTTAATTTTGTATATTTTGTTTCCTTTGAATCAGGCAGTTGAATTACTTATTACTGTCAACTACATTGAGGATCAGCTGTAGCAGCTCACCTAGGCATGAATGTCTGTAGCATAATGTCCTCCTTTTAAGAGGAGAGAGAGGATAATTTACAGCCCCACTTTTAGTCATGATACTATACATTACATTATAGCTTTAAAAACTGCAGTTGTGTGGGGGGTTGGGTTTTTTTGTGTGTGTATTTGTTTTTGTAAATGTGGGGACCTACAAGCCAAAACCACCAGATCTCAGTGTTAATTAACCTAGCAAGCACATTAGGCTACCAATGGAGAGACGCCATTTAAGACCCCAATTCGAGATCCAAATCACCAGGTTATCAACAAATGCTCTAACAGGAGCAGCCAGATGCAGAGAGGGAGGAGAAGCAGCTGCATTCCTCACAGCACCCTGCCCATGGGGCCAGGTGAGGGGCTGTGGGGTATGTGGGGAACAGATAGCATGGGGCAAATGAGGCTACTGGGGGCCACATGGGGACAATGGGGGGGGCAGGGAAGGAGGAGTGGCTGAGTGAGGGTGCAGGGGGACAGGGGCAGATGTGCCTGACTCAATGAGAGGGGCTAGAAGTCAGCCGGGGTCTGCCTGGGGAAGGCATCTCAACTCCCTAACAATCCCTCCCCCCACCCCAAAAAACAACTGTTCCATATTTCTCTCACCTACACCCAACAACCTTCCATATTCTCGAATACTGTGTACAGACGTGGTCTCCTCATCTCAAAAAAGATATACTGGCACTAGAAAAGGTTCAGAAAAGGGCAACTAAAATGATTAAGGGTTTGGAACGGGTCCCATATGAGGAGAGATTAAAGATGCTAGGACTCTTCAGCTTGGAAAAGGGAAGACTAAGGGGGGATATGATAGAGGTATATAAAATCATGAGTGATGTGGAGAAAGTGGATAAGGAAAAGTTATTTACTTATTCCCATAATACAAGAACTAGGGGTCATCAAATGAAATGAATAGGCAGCAGGTTTAAAACAAATAAAAGGAAGTTCTTCTTCACGCAGCGCACAGTCAACTTGTGGAACTCCTTACCTGAGAAGGTTGTGAAGGCTAGGACTATAACAGAGTTTAAAAGAGAACTGGATAAATTCATGGTGGTTAAGTCCATTAATGGCTATTAGCCAGGACGGGTAAGGAATGGTGTCCCTAGCCTCTGTCTGTCAGAGGATGGAGATGGATGGCAGGAGTGAGATCACTTGATCATTGCCTGTTAGGTTCACTCCCTCTGGGGCACCTGGCATTGGCCACTGTCGGTAGACAGGATACTGGGCTAGATGGACTTTTGGTCTGACCCAGTACGGCCTTTCTTATGTTCTTATGTTCCAGGTTCACTCCCAGGCTTCTTCCCAGTAATTACTTCCTTGTAACCTCAGCTCCTCCATTACCCCTGATTCCCAAAAGCCTTTGCACTGCTTCTGAGGGGTGAGGGAAATACATTTTTGTATTGTAGTTTAAATGAATTATTACTCAAAGTTCTGTATTAATATGCCTACCAAGGAATCTATTTGTCAAAAAACATTTCCCTGAATCTTTTTTGTTGTCTGCATTGTTACAGATATACTTGCTGACAGGTATTTTGAAATAAATTACCAAAATAACTGAAACTGGGATGAATATATTGTTTTATTTTGACACACAAAAAAATGCAGAATTTTAAAATGATCTACACTGAATTGTTAATGTTTTGGCACAGAATTCCCCCAGGAATAGAGCTTCTTGATATTTGTTAAAGGCAAACCAAACTGGTAGTGCAATGAGACTCTCTCAAGAAAATGCACTTCGCCACCTATTTCATTTACCATCTCCAGCATTAACAGGAATTTAGCAGAAGCAATCAGAACCCTCTGACTGAAGAAAGTGGTAGCAAACTTCAAGTACAAAGACAATAGGAATAAAACACAACATTGGAACCAGTGCTAAAAAGGCCTAGTAAATACTCAACCTGCTCAAATCAAGATTTAGTTTCCCAGTTAAAGATCTGCTAATACCTCAACTAGCAGCAGATTAAAAAAATCTAATTTAAAAAAAATATTTAAAAAATTGAATTGATTTTTAAAATGTTAGAGATTATTTACATGTTGCTAGTTTTGTGCTTCCCACTTTATAGTCTTGAATTGCTAACATGGGTGTTTTGTACTTGTCTCTTAATTATTAGGAGAATTTCAGATTTTTTTTTAGAGATTTTTCTATTAAGAATTTTCACATTTAAAAGTGCTCTTCTGTGTTGAAAAAGGCAAGTTCAGGGCCTCATTAATAACCTTACTGTGAGAACACCATAAATTCAAATGCAAAATTGATAAGCAAATAGTTTGTGCAATATTTGCAACCAATACCATCTTCTACTACACTAAATGTCCTCAAGCCAAGAAAGCTGAAATGCCTTGACCAGGTTACATACTTCATCAGGGTTTGCAGTCACTTAGATGTTTTTGAAAACCCTTCTCTCAGATGTATAAACACACTTAAGAGCTCAACTGAGCTCCTATTTTTGAGAAGTGTGACATACTGAAAGTCTAAATAACTTTTCATTGTTAACAGTGAACACTGTTTTGATGCAACAAAGGTTTCATATCGCTAAGAAGTTAATAAAATTACAATTTGAGCACTAGATACTGCAAACTCTTATGCACATCTTTAACTTCAATAGGAATGTTTGTATGCTTGAATTCAATGGGGTTATTCATGTGAGCAAAATTACATATCTGCTTCAGTGTTCCCAGTATTAGGGCCTTCATTTTCATTACTAGATTTACTTATAGCCATTTTATAAAGTTCAAATAAGATGCCTACCAGTAGTGGTATTTTAAAAACCACAATATTTATAATTTAGTTCATTATTTGTTTTAAACTTGTAACTACAAATTTTCAAATTAGTTGTACAAACCCTCAATCTTATTAATGGGCTTTTTAAGAAGTTTTTGTTTTGTTTTTGTTTTTTAAAAATCAATTATTTAAAACCTAGCAGTGTTGATTTTTTTCTTAAGCCTTACTGGTTCAGACTAATCAAATGACCAGTCTTTACCTTCTGATTTACCATAACCAGCAATCATTAAAACCTAAAAACTTAATTCAACAGGGCCTCATTTCTCTGGAATCCCATAAACTACCATAATCTCTTCAAGACTATGACTTCAGCTAACAAAGTTGTGCCAATTCTTCATCTTACTTATTTGCTTTTATATTATATACCCAACTCCTAACCTTCCTCCATTTTGTCTTTTAGATTGTATGACATGGGAGCAGAGATCTCTTATCTACATTTCACGATGGGCCCCAATCCCAACTGGGGCCTTTGGTCACCTACCATAATATAAAACACTTACTAATGACAACAGCACAGTAATTCTGTACATTTTCTTCACAGTTTGTTTCCAACCATTAAGCTGCCATCCATCACATGCCTTTGGTTAGGTGATTTCGTCAAGCTTGTAGTTTAGAACTAAAACCCTTCTTTCATCCACAGTAGTAAATATTTACTGCAGGCTTCACTAAAAGCATGACAGAGGAAAAATGTAAAATTTCCTGCTAAGCAAAACTGATGCAATGCTAATAGGGAAAATACGTCTTTGTAAAAACAAACATTATCGAATTTCTTACAAGTCCTGAAGGCAACCCCTTCTTTTTAAAATAACCACTATTTCAGTAAAACAACTTAGATTTTGTTGACAGTGCAGCAAAACAGAAAAGAAAAGTCACATCAAGCTCTATCAGCATGAAGTTTCAATGATCACAGCACACAAAAGAGAAAGTCAGTGAAAGCATACATAATACGTTTTCGTGTCAAAGTGGTAAGGAACTTGCCCCACTAGGCTAACTCAGCTCAAAGTAGAAAAATGTTTAAAAATTGTGTAAATGTGCTTCTGCATAAGCTGTGTCAAAACAGAAGTTTTGCTGAGGGATATTTAGAAGAGTTATTGGTACAGTACTGAGTTTTCAAAATTGATATAATCACAGAATCACAATAATTTACATTCCCTGCCAATGCTGTAAGACATAGCCAAAGCACAGATCACCTGCCACTGGGATTCAGCAAGACAGATCGTGATTTTTCTGAAAGTGGTGTGGAGGGAAAGGATGGTAATTTATTAAAAGAAGATGCCAGCTTAATATAAAAACAGATCATTCTATTCAATCCCTCTGATTATGACATGTAAATAACCCAGAAAGCCTTAAAGGTAAGGCTTGGCTACCTTAGAGCTCATCTAGTCTCAGGTTCCTACACATGGTAACTTTAGAGAGGGTAATGAACAGACTATCCCTCCTCCTCCCACCCAAAACCCTATCCCATACATTTTATGTAGAGTTACAAAACTGAAATCACATTGTACGCATATACATACGGTTAGAGCTTTTTCTCTTGTATGTTACGGGGGAACTGGTAGCACTCCATATATTTAGGTTGCCTAATCCTTTCCAGTGACTTTTTAAATAATCTGTTACACCTCCATTGTTTGCAGCAGGGGTATTTCAAATTTGACAGGGAGGAAGCCCTGAAGCCAGAGAAGTGCCTTTGCTTTATCATATGAAATTGTTCAGTTTTGGCTAACTCATGCTGACAAAACATTTGTCCCATGTCATCATGTATCACCCCAATTCAGAGAGGCAAGACATTTACTATATTCAAATGTACTATTAATTGTTCTGCTGAAATAAGAAGGCTTTCCCTGCCTAGAGTGGCAATAGAAGATCTAACTATTAATATTTACATATATACAGGCATCTCATAACAGTTATCGCATGCGTTGCATTAGACTGCTTCTCTTTCATAAAATCTGATGAATACTTGGATGATCAGTCATAGAACCCACTGAGAAAGTGTGTCTACTGCCTCTTGATATAAAGGAATACAGATTTACAGATGAAGAGGATTTAAGTGCTTCATTCACTGCACTTTCATAGAATGCCAACCCAATCATTAGAAATCTTGGCTTTGTCAAAAGGAGAATGGAATATGTTTACTAAATGACTCCTTTTCTCCCCTAAATATTCAATAGCTACTTACAGGAAGAGACATACAATTTAGTTATTTCCTGTTTGCTTCGTTTTCTTTTGTTCTCCTTTTCAAAGAAGTTTGACACTTAAGAATGGCTACAGTCATCTTGAGCAACCACATCTTGGTCCTATTACACGAAGTGGAGGCTAGCATAGGTGGTTCATTGAAATATTCCCACACAAAGCACTTCAGTAATTTTGGCCTAATGTTGCTACAATCTATAGCTCATCAATGCAAACCAACAAATCTGAAGTAATAAGCAGTTAAATCATTTAATACCCTATCTCCGACCATTCCACCCATTAGTTCCCATTCTCAACCTCAACTTAGGCCTAGTCTACATTACAGAGTTAGCTCGATATAAGGCAGCTTACGTTGACCTAACTCTGCAAGCGTCTATACTAAAATGTAGCTCCCACCAATGTAACTCAGCCACTACACCGGCTTAATATCTCCACCTCTGCAAGAGGCATAGCGTTTAGGTTGATGTAGTTAGATCGACGCAACTTCAGCGTAAACACTGCATTGCGTCCATCGACTCTTGCTGCCTTTCAGAAGCCATTTCACAATGCCCAACACTGACACTTAAATCCAGTGTTGAGCTGGAGCCGGTTCGCACGAACCGGTTGTTAAATTTTGAAGCGGTTTTAGAACCGCTTGTTAACTGGCTTCCCTGTGAGGAAAGCTTTGATGGGCTCCGTCCGGGAAGCGTCTAATTCCTCCTCCCGGCCGTTGGGGGGCGCTGCGCGAGCCATGTGGGCTGCCTCCTGGCCCTGTTGCTGCTGCTGCTCCTCGGACCTCTGACCCTGGGGCTACTGCTGCTGCCTGGTGGGTCCCCGGCTGCTCTGCTGGGCCTTGGCTGCATCCTGCTGCTCCGAGCTATTGTCCCCCATGTGAGTACCCACCCCCCTGCCCACAGCCAGCCCCTGCCACACCCCCCTGCCCGCAGCCAGCCCCTGCCTGCAGTCAGCCCGTGTCGCACCCCCTGCCTCCAACTAGCCCTGCCCCACGCCCGTCTGCAGCCAGCCCCACATCCACTGGTGCCCTGCAGTTCCCAGGGCAGTAACCCTGCACACCTGCTTCAATGAGGGGGGCACAGAGCAGCTGGGACCCACACATGTGCACACCCTAGGGTGACCAGACACCAAGTGTAAAAAATCAGGACGGGGGTGGAGAGTAATAGGAGCCTATATAAGAAAAAGACCCAAAAATCGAGACTGTCCCTATAAAATCGGGACATCTGGTCACCCTAGCACACCCCCAGGGAGTGGCGGGGACCCACACATGTGAAACGGAACTCATTTCTAGTTCAGGCCCATCTTTTTAAAAAAGAACTTTAGGTAGGGTTAACATACACCCATATTTTCCTGGAGATGTCAGGCTTTTTGGTTCTTAAATTGCCGCCTGGGCGGGAAAATACGGATGTATGGTAACCCTATTGGTCCAAAAAAATACATACTGTGGCACATCCCTTAAATCAGAACTTTTTATAGGGAACCGGTTGTTAAGATTTTAGCAGCTCATCACTGCTTAAATCGGTGCAAGTGCTTCTGCTGAGGATGCGCACCACCAACACAAGGAACATAGTATGGACATGCAAAAGTGATTTAATTACTGCAGTGGCTGTATGTTGACGAAACTTATTTTGACAATTTTGTAGTATAAACTTGCCTTAGGAGTATGTCTCCACTGCAGCTGTGTGGCTCTAGTGCTGCAGTGTAGACACTTAGGCCTGGTCTACACTACGAGTTTAGGTCGACTTTAGCAGCGTTAAATCGAATTAAGCCTGGACACGTTCACACGACAAAGCCCTTTCTTTCGACTTAAAGGGCCCTTTAAACCGGTTTCTTTACACCACCTTCGACGAGGGGATTAGCGATAAAATGGGCCTTTGTGGGTCTGAATTGGGGTAGTGTGGATGGAATTCGACGTTATTGGCCTCCGGGAGCTATCCCACAGTACTTCATTGTGACCGCTCTGGACAGCACTCTCAACTCAGATGCACTGACCAGGTAGACAGGAAAAGACCCGCGAACGTTTGAATTTCATTTCCTGTTTGCCCAGCGTGGAGAGCACAGGTAACCACGCAGAGCTCATCAGCACAGGTAACCGTGATGGAGTCCCAGGATTGCAAAAGAGCTCCAGCATGGACCGAACGGGAGGTACGGGATCTGCTCACCATATGGGGAGATGAATCAGTGCTAGCTGAACTCCGTAGCAGTAAAAGAAATGGCAAAATATTAGAAAAGGTCTCCAAGGCCATGAAGGACCGAGGCCATAACAGGGACACACAGCAGTGCTGCATGAAAATTAAGGAGCTATGGCAAGCCTACCACATAGCCAGAGAAGCAAATGGAAGGTCCAGGGCAGAGCCGCAAACTTGCCGCTTCTACGCGGAGCTGCATGCCATTCTAGGGGGTGCAGCCACCACTACCCCAACTGTGTGCTTTGACTCTGTCAATGGAGAAACACACAGGGAAGAGGGTTCGGGGAACGAGGAAGATGAGGATGGAGGTAATGTAGGTAGCTCACAGCAGCAAGGAAGCGGAGAAACCGGTTTCCCCAACAGCCAGGATATGTTTGTCACCCTGAATCTGGAACCAGTAACCCCCGAACTCACCCAAGACCCTGAGGGCACACAGGGGACCTCTGGTGAGTGTACCTTTGTAAATATCACACATGGTTTAAAAGCAAGCGTGTTTAATGATTAATGATTAATTTGCCCTTGCAATCGCGGCCAGTACAGCTACTGGAAAAGTCTGTTAACGTGTATGGGGATGGAGCGGAAATCCTCCAGGGACATCTCCAGAAAGCTCTCCTTGATGTACTCCCAAAGCCTTTGCAAAAGGTTTCTGGGGAGGGCTGCCTTATCCTGTCTGCCATAGTAGGACACTTTACCACGCCAGGCCAGTAGCATGTAGTCTGGAATCATTGCATAACAAAGCATGGCAGCGTATGGACCCGGTGTTTGCTGGCATGCAAACAACATCCATTCCTTATCTCTCTTTGTTATCCTCAGGAGAGTGATATCATTCACGGTCACCTGGTTGAAATGGGGTGATTTTATTAAGGGGACATTCAGAGGTGCCCGTTCCTGCTCTTCTGAACAGAAATGTTCCCCGCTGTTAGCCACACGGTGCGGGGAGGGGTGAAGTGATCATCCCAGAGAATTGTGTGTGGGGGGAGGGGGGTGGTTTAGTTGGGTTTGTGCTGCATGTTAACCCGGAAACCGCAGCCCCTCCTTTTACATTGAAAACCCATTTTAAATGGCCAACCCAATTCATCCTTGATATGGGAAATGAGAGCACTGCTGTTTGAAACCATTCCCACATGTTACCATGGCTGCCTGCAAGCCGAAATCTGTTGCCTGGCACTGCGTGAGTGATCTCTCATACCAAACCGGCAGGCCCTCACTATAAGAGGAAAAATGCGACCTTGTAACGAAAGAGTGTACCCATTGTTCTCTAAAATGTCTTTTTTAACCACCTCTCCCTTCTCCTCCACCAGCTGCAAATGTTTCTCCTTCACAGAGGCTAGTGAACATTAGAAAGAGAAAATGGAGGACGCGGGACGATATGTTCACGGAGCTCCAGATGTCCTCCCACGCTAATAGAGCACAGGAGAATGCGTGGAGGCAGTCAATGTCAGACATGAGAAAAGCACAATATGAACGAGAGGAGAGGTGGCGGGATGAATCGCGGGATGAAAAGAGCAAGTGGCGGGCTGAAGATGATAGGTGGCGTCAGCTTGCAGACAGAAGGCAAGAGTCAATGCTCCGTCTGCTGGAGCATCAAACTGATATGCTCCAGCGTATGGTTGAGCTGCAGGAAAGGCAGCAGGAGCAGAGACCGCCGCTACAGCCCCTGTGTAACCAACAGCCCTCCTCCCCAAGTTCCACAGCCACTGGGAATCGTCCCACACCTGCAGCACGATGCGGTCCCACCAGTCTGTGCTTGTTTCCTGGGCCCAGAATCGGCGTTCCACGGCATGAACCTGCCCCAGCAACACCATGATTTCCACATTGCTGGGGCCTGTGCCTTGTGAGAGGTCTACGTCCATGTCAATTTCCTCATCACTCTCTTCGCCGTGCTGCAATCGCCTCCTCGGCTGGTCCGGGTTTCGCCTTGGCATGTCCTGGCTCTGCATATACTCCAGGACAATGCGCATGGTGTTCATAGTGCTCATAATTGCTGCGGTGATCTGAGCAGGCTCCATGATCCCAGTGCTAGCTATGGCGACTGGTCTGAAAAAAGGCACGAAACTAGTATCTGACGGACCAGGGGAAGGAGGGAGGGCGGGCCGAGTGACGACATGACTTACAGATACAGGGAATTAAAACCAAGAAAGGTGGCTGTGCATCAGGGAGAAACACAAACAACTGTCACACAGAATGGTCCCCCCAAAGATTAAACTGAAAACCCTGGGTTTAGCAGGCCGTTAATTTGACGGAGGGAGGGGGAAGCAAATGAATACAGAACAAACCTATTTTTTACATCTTAAAATGACTGTGCAGCATGACTGATAGCCCTTGGCATCTTCTGGGTGCTTGGCAGCAAATACTGGGCGCTTGGCAGTTAGTGTACTAAGACTGATAGCCACATTTTTCCTGTATGACAATGGCCTTCAGGCCTATTGCACGAGCTGCTGCTCAGGGAAGACTCTGCTAATGTGCGATGATCCAACTTGTAATAGGACGGTTACCAGTCGTAATACACCATCTACTGCCAAAAGGCAAAAGGCAAGGGGCTGGTGCAATGCAGCCCTACGGCTGCCAGTCCCACTGCTGCCAGCACCCAGATCGCTGATGAAGGCTACCAGTCATGCTGCACCGTCTACCGCCAAAAGACAGTTTGCTGCTGCTGCTGTGTAGCAATGCAGTCCCACGTCTACCGGCACCCAGAGGACATATGGTGACGGTGAGCTGAGCTGAGCTGAGCGGGCTCCATGCTTGCCGTGGTATGTTGTCTGCACAGGTAACCCAGGTAAAAAGGAGCGAATCTATTGTCTGCCGTTGCTCTGACGGAGGGGGAGGGGCATCATTCGGGCATTGGGATCTGAACCCAGAATTCCAATGGGCGGCGGAGACTGCGGGAACTGTGGGATAGCTACCCATAGTGCAATGCTCCGGAAGTCGATGCTAGCCTCGGTACTGTGGACGCGGTCCGCCGACTAGAGCACTTAGAGCATTTTATGTGGGGACACACACAATCGGCTGTATACAACCGATTTCTATAAAACCGACTTCTATTAATTCGACCTAATTTCGTAGTGTAGACATGCCCTTACAGGGCTTTTTCCTTTTGCTGTAGTGAATCGAGCCCACCCCACCAAAAAGTGTTAGCTAGGCCAACTGAAGAATTCTTCCATCAACCTAGCAGTGTTTACTGTGGGGGCCAGGTCGACCTAATTAGAGAGACAGTGTGAAATTTTTCACAGCCCTGAGCAACGTAGCTAGGTCAGCCTAAAGCTATCGCTATACTAGAGAGCTTGCAGCTGTGCCACTGTAAGCTAAATTCCCTATAAGCTGCACGGCCACACAGCGCTCACGGAACCCACCTGGGGACCTGCCGCAGCTGGAGGAGGGGCACCCCTTCTCCGGCCCCAACCGAGCTCAGCCCCCAACCTGCCGCCCCAACTATGCCGTGGCCTGGACCTGTCACAGCCAGGGCACCCTACCCTGGCCTGAATCCAACCGCAGCGACCCGACCCAGCCCGGCACGAACATGGGCAGACCAGCCCCTCCCTGAACCCAGCTCTGGCTCAGACCTGTGGCAGCTGGGGTGCCCCTCCCTGAACCCAGCCCCAGCCAGACCTGCAGGAGCCAGCCCCAGCCTCAGAGCTGCCCCAACAGGGAGAGTTGCCTCCCCCCCAGCCCAGGTGCTGCTGGTGCTGCTGCAGGGAAGTCCTCTCTTCTTGCCATAGCCCCGGAGCACCCTCCTGCACCCCAAGCCCCTCATCCCTGGCCCCACCCCAGAGCCTGCACCCCCAGCCAGAACCTTCACCCAACCCACTGCCCCAGCCCTGAGCCCCTCATCCCCACTCCAGAGCCCGCACCCCCAGCCAGCGTCCTCACATCCCTGCACCCCAACCCTGAGCCCCCTCCCACACTCTGAACCCCTCCGTCCCACCCCCACCATATAGATTTTGTTATGTGCACCGGTATGAAGGTGATGTGTCACACATCACCTCCATATTGGTGCACATAACGAAATTCATTATGCACATGGGTGGGAAAAACTAGAGGGAACACTGCTGTAAGTTCTCTAGTGTAGCCGCTCTATGATGAAGGGAGAGAGCTCTCCCGTTAACTTAATTAATCCACCCCCAAAGAGCAGTGGGAGAGCTGTCCACACCGGTATTTGGGTTGGTGTAACTTATGTCGCTCAGGGGGATGGCTTATTCAGACCCCTGAGCAACATAATTTATATCAATATAGGTTTGTCTACACTACAACTTAAGTTTTAGACGTAGACCAGGCCTAAGTCCAACCTACAGTTTGCCAGAAAGATCATTCTCTGTGCTGCTGCTTCTCCTTCATGCTATTAAGCTCTGTGCTTTAAAGCAACTTCACCGTTGGGTGAAACTCTTGTGGTTTGCCAAAAAGGAGTTACAGTCCAACAGCTCTGAATACGTCTGTCACACCAAGACTACCACTGACTATGGCAAAAAGGGAAGTGTAGAGAAACATTCATGGTGGCCTCAATCCCTAAACTCACCCCACTCCATGTCCTCAAAACCTATGGCCTTTCTCAAGAAGCTCACCAAATGCTTCACCGAGGCCTTGGCTACACTTGTGAGTTACAGCGCTGTAAAGGCTCCCCCAGCGCTGTAACTCACTCCCCGTCCACACTGGAAAGGCATTTGCAGCTGTATCTCTGTGGTTGAAGCGCTGCATGTACTCCACCTCTCCGAGAGGAATAGCGAGTATTGCGCTGCCGCTGTACCGCCAGTGTGGCCGCCCAATGAGCTGTGAATGGCCTCCAGAATTATTCGACAGTATCCCACAATGCCTGTTCTAGCCACTCTGGTCATCAGTTCAAACTCTACTGCCCTGGCCTCAGGTAACCAACCATGTGACCCACCCTTTACATTCCCCAGGAATTTTAAAAATCCCCTTCCTGTTTGCTCAGCCCGGTGTGGCGTGGAGTGCTATCAGCAAATCTTTCCAGGCGACCATGCCTCCACGCGCCAAGCGAGCCCCAGCATGGAGCAATGGCGAGTTGCTGGACCTCATCAGTGTTTGGGGGGAGGAAGCTGTACAGTCCCAGTTGCGCTCCAGACGTAGGAATTACGATACCTTCGGGAAGGTATCAAAGGACATGATGGAAAGAGGCCATGACCGGGACGCCCTGCAGTGCAGGATTAAAGTGAAGGGGCTCCCGAGTGCCTACCGCAAAGCCCGCGACGCAAACGGAAGCTCGGGTGTTCCCCCCGCAATCTGCTGATTCTACAAAGAGCTGGATGCGATACTTGGGATTAATCCCACCTCCACTCCGTGTCCACCTTGGACACTTCAGAGCCGGTGTGCGGGGGGGGGGGGGAGAGAGGGAAGAGGAAGAGGAGGAGGAGGAAAACGGGAGTGATGGTGGTGGGCCGGATGGAGACACCCCGGAATCCCTGGAGCCATGCAGCCAGGAGCTCTTCTCGAGCCAGGAGGAAGGTAGCCAGTCGCAGCGGCCGGTACTTGGTGGAGGACAAACAGAAGAGCAGGTTCCCGGTAAGCTTTTTTTTTTTCAGGAAGGAAATTTTTCGGTGCGGGCTCTTTGGGAGAGGAGGGTTAGGCATGCATGCCTAGATGCAGAATAGTGCATTGATGTGGTTTATCCCATCGCGGTAATCGGCCTCGGTAATCTCCTCGAATATCTCATCCAGAACGTGTGCAATGCGCTTGCGCAGATTTATCGGGAGAGCCACCGTGGTCCGTGTCCCAACCAGGCTAATGTGTCCGCGACACTGTGCCACGAGGGGCGGGGGGACCATTGCTGCACACAGGCAAGCTGCACATGGGCCAGGGCGGAAGCCGCATTGCAGTAGAAGACCCTCCCTTGCTTCCCAGGTCACCCTCAGCAGCGAGATATCGTCCAGGACGAACTCCTGTGGAAAATGTTGGGACAGTGTTCAGTGTAGGTGCCCCCTGAAGCTGTTGGCTCTCCCCAAGGCACAGAAACCCAGAGGACAGTGCAGCCCTGAAACAATCAGTCCCCCTTACTCACCATTTTGAGGCTCCCGTGGGATATGTGTGCTCTGTTTCGGACGGGAAAATTATGCTATTGTGTAGACCCTGTGTGTTTTCTACTCCTTAAGTGCGGAGGGAATCATTACTCTGTCTGGTATAAACAATGCTGCCTCTGTTAAATGTTGTATTTTGCCTACATAGCTGCATCAACCTTGAGACCTCAGCCGTCCCTCTTATCGCCTGCTCAGAGACTGCAAAGACTCAGGAAGAGCCCGTGAAAAAGCAAAGAAGACATGCTGCAAGAAGTGATGCGGCAATCTATTAAAGAGAATGAGAAAGCACAGAACTAGAAGGAGAGAGAAAGCAGCATCCGCCCGGAAAATGCAGCGCACCAGCGGCAAAGCACCGCGCACCGGCAGCAAAGCACTGATAGGCTCATAAGCATCCTGGAGCACCAAGCAGACGCTATCCAGGAGCTGGTAGCCGTGCAGAAAGAGGAGCAGTACCGCAAACGCAAACGCCATCCTGCCCTACAGCCCTTGTCCCAAAACTCTTTCCTTTGTGCCCCACTGTCACCTCCAACCCACTTTCCCCAACTTCTGTGTTCTTCACGCCACCCGCTGCCTCCAACACCAGTATCTTCACCACCCATCCCTGAAAACCACGACCCTTACCCTCTGCACTCAACCCCCATCACCATGCAGTATAGCTGTCCTGAAGTGCAGCACTCACTGCCCAGCACACCAGATAGGACATACGCGAATCTGTAATTGTACTGTTCCCCACTCCACCCCCTTGTTTCTTTTCAATAAATGGATTTTTGGCTTTCAAAACATTCTTTATTATTGCATAAAGTAAAAGACTCCTTAGCCCAGGAAATAAACAGGCACTGCAAGTCTGCTTGTCTGCTTAGCAAACACAGATTCCTAAAGATTAGAACTACTGCACTTCACTCCCGTGCAGGGCACCAGATATCACTGCTGGTTTTCAGCCTCAAATTGCTCCCTCAAGACATCCCTAATCCTTGCAGCCCTGTGCTGGGCCCCTGTAATAGCCCTGCTCTCTGGCTGTGCAAATTCAGCCTCCAGGTGTTGAACCTCAGAGGTCCATGCCTGAGTGAAGCTTTCACCCTTCCCTTCACAAATATTACGGAGGGCAGAGCACGCGGATATAACCTCGGGGGTGCTGTTTTCGGCCAAGTCCAGCTTCCCATACAGAGATCGCCAGCGGGCCTTTAAACGGCCAAAGGCACACTCCACAGTCATTCAGCACCGGCTCAGCCTGTAGTTGAACCGTTCCTTGCTGCTGTCAAGGCTCCCTGTATAGGGTTTCATGAGCCACGCCATTAGCGGGTAAGTGGGATCTCCAAGGATCACAATGGGCATTTCAACTTCCCCTACCGTGATCTTCCGCTCTGGGAAAAAAACGTCCCGGCCTGCATCTTCCTGAACAGCCAAGTGTTCCAAAAGATGCGTGCGTCATGCACCTTTCCGGGCCAGCCTGTGTTAATGTCAATGAAACGCCCACGGTGATCCACAAGCACCTGGAGAACCATAGAGAAATACCCCTTCCGATTAACGTACTCGGATCCTAGGTGGGGTGATGCCAGAATAGGAATGTGCATCCCATCTATCGCCCCTCCACAGTTAGGGAACCCCATTTGCGCAAAGCCATCCACTATTTCCTGCACGTTACCCAGAGTCACAGTTCTTCTGAGTAGGATGTGATTAATGGCCTTGCAAACTTGCATCAACATGATTCCAACAGTCGACTTTCCCACTCCAAACTGGTTTGCAACTGACCGGTAGCTGTCTGGAGTTGCCAGCTTCCAGACTGCAATAGCCACCCGCTTCTCCACTGGCAGGGCAGCTCTCAATCTCGTGTCCTTGCACCACAGGATGGGGGTGAGCTCCTCACAGTCCCATGAAAGTGGCTTTTCTCATCCGAAAGTTCTGCAGCCACTGCTCATCATCCCAGACTTCCATGGCGATGTGATCCCACCACTCGGTACTTGTTTCCCGAGCCCAAAAGCGGCGTTCCACGGTGCTGAGCATGTCCATGAATGCCACAAGCAATTTCGTGTCGTACGCGTTACGTGGCTCGATAGCATCGTCGGACTCCTCACCCTCACTCTCACTGTCACTTTGGATCTTAAGGAATAGTTTGACAGCCAAACGTGACATGCTGGCGAGACTCGTCAGCATACTCCTCAGCAATTCGGGCTCCATTTCCCGCAGACAGATCGCGCTGCACTGAAACCGTTGAAAGATGGCGCCAAAGGTGGACGGAAACAAAGGGATTTCTGGGATGCGAAGCGATGCATCACTGGACATTGGGACAGGACCCAGAATGCCCCACACCCGCGCCCCCTTCCCACAACCCACGGCGTCAGAATGGGAAAAGGTGCTCTGTGGGATAGCTGCCTATAATGCACCGCTCCCAATAGCGCTGCAATTGCCGCAAATGCGGCCACGACAGTGTGCTGGGCAGCTGTCGGTGTGGACAGACTGCAGCGCTCTCCCTACTCAGCTGCACGAAGTCAGGTTTAACTCACAGCGCTGGACATCTGCAAGTGTAGCCAAGGCCTAAGTCTCTCTTTCCTTTGTAGGTGCATACAGGAGTGTATGAAGCTACACTATCTTAGAAAGTGAATGAGATTGTTGTAATAAACCATAAATCCAGTCTCTGTTCAGTCCATGATTTTCAGTGTCTAGCAAGGTTATGAATTTAAGCTCCCAGGCTTGTCTTTTGAAAGTGTTGTGCAGGGTTCCTTTGAAGATGAGGACTGACGGGTCAGATATAGATTCATTGCTTTGTGAAAAAAGTGTTCACCCACAGGTGATAGGATGTTTTTTTTGTCTTTTATCGTTTTCCTGTGACAGTTCTTTTGAGAGCACAGTGATTGTCAATAACACATTTAGTGCCCTGGATGAGGTAAGCACATGTTGTGAGAGCTAATCTACACTGGCAATGTTAAAGCGCTGCTGCGGCAGCACTTTAAACTCGTGTAGTCACGGCAGAATGCTGGGAAAGCTCTGTCTAAAAAAAAAAAAAAAAAGCCACCTCCACGAGAGGTGTGGCTCCCAGCACTGGTGCACTGTTTACACTGGCACTTTACAGCGCTAAACTTGCTGCACTCGGGGAGTGTTTTTTCACACCCCGAGCGAGAAAGTTGCAACGCTGTAAATTGCCAGTGTAGACAAGCCCTGATACATATGTGTAGGATCCATGGATCTTGAAAGGTGCGTGGGGGGGGGGGGGGTTGTTGATCATTGTAGCAGTGGAGATATGGCCGCAGGTTTTGCATATGTTGTTCTGGGCGGGTCTAGTGTCGCTTTCAGTTGGTGTATCCTGGTCTGTTGGGAGCTTGCTTCTGATGAGCTTGGAGAGACTGCAGGTTTGTTTGAAGGCCAGAAGAGGAGGTTCAGAAAAGATTTCTTTCAGGATGGGGTTCCCAACAAACACCAATAATCCATATTTGATGATACTACATATGGGTTCCAGTGTGGGGTGGTAGGTAACAAATAAGATGTGCGGTCGGAGGGGGGATTTATTTCTGTACTGAAGCAGGATCTCTCATGGCATTTGGGTGGCCCATTCCATGATAGGATCTACTTTTCTGGTGGGCTTAGTACAACAATTGTAACCCACTAACCCCTCTTGTCCTATGACTGCAGAGGTGTCAACAGGCCACTCTACCTTGAATGGTCCATTACAATATGCGCTAACTTGTTATCCTAAACAACCTATTCCACACCTTGCATTTAACTGTGACCCTAGGAGTACCTTCCCAAGACCTGAAGAAGAATTCTGTATGGTTCAAAAGCCTGTCTCTCTCAGATCTTACCTTACCCATCCTGTTTCTGTAATATGCTGGAACTAACACAGCTACAACCATACAGCATACAATGAAGTGGGTTCTAGCCCACGAAAGCTTACGCGCAAATAAATGTGTTAGTCTCTAAGGTGCCACAAGAACTCCTCTTGTTTTTATGGTCATATCATGTTTATAGTTACCATGGAATTACCATTCAACTGCATAAGTGGGCATACTGCTGTTTGTGCATGAATTTTCCAAGCCACCAAGATAGCCCAAAAACAAGAAAATTGCTCGATTTCATAAATACTTCTAAGTTCCCCCCATCCCGAAGCTACAATTCAACTTCCATTACCTAACAAGGGTTATCAGTCATTTAACCTATTTGATTTCTCCTTTACTAACAATCCACTGCTCTTAGAATTTTTGTTTTTGTTTGGTTTGGGGTTTTTGTTAGGCCACATTTACACTACCACTTATCTTGGCAAAACGTATGTCACTCAGGGGGGTGAGAAACACACATCCCTGGGCAACTTAAGTTTCGCTGGCATAAGTGATAGTGTGCACAGTGCTATGTTGGTGGGAGAACTTCTCCCACCAACATAATTAAACCACCCTGTGACACCCTGTACCTCAGGGGAACACCCTACACCTCTATGTTCATCTTTATAAAATGACTGAGTGGTATCCAATGCAAAGTTTGTCATGTTGGGTGTCTTCGGAAGGCTCATGATGCACTGAACATTTTTGTTACAGTAATGTTAGGTTATAATTTCATGTATGTAGTTATGAGGCTGAAAATGTAATCTCATTGCTCAAAATAAGCCCAGGCAAAAACTCTCCAATAGCAGAGAGGCAGTTCACACCTCATCAGGGCAGGTATAGGAACAAAGGATGCTGGCCTAGGCAGCAACAAAAGAATCTGTTAGACTCTCGAGGGAGTCACCCCCTTCCTTTGGTCAGTTTGGAACTGCGATGAGCTAATGCTCACCTGACTCTGAAGGGGGCGGGGGGAGAGAAGAAAGCCAAGAGGGAAGAAAGAACATGATAAAAGGGAGAGACATTTGCCATGCTCTCTCTCTCTCTCTCTCTCTCATTTACATCTACAGACACCACCCTAAGCGACTGAAGCGCTGATCAAAGGGGAGAGCCTGGCTGAACAGCAACCAGCCAGCCTGTGGTGAGAAACATCTAAGTTTATAATGGCACTGAAAGTGTTAAGATCAGCTTAGAATGCATTTTGCTTTTATTTCATTTGACCAAATCAGACTTGTTATGCTTTGACTTATAATCACTTAAAACCTGGACACTGCAAGACGGAGGTTCCTAGGGTTGTGTTTGGGACCAGAGATATGGGCTAGTGTCATTCGGTTGCAAGTAGCTGGGAGCAGCTTACATGCCAGAGGCTGTGTGAGACCAGCCCAGGAGTGGGGGGTTCTCACAGCAGAGCAGGGTAAAGCTGGCTCCCACAGCCAAGGATTGGAGTGACCTAGCAGCTCACTGGCCCAGATAACACCAGAGGGGAAGGTCATTCCCCCTCACTGAATGCCGGTACAGAAACTCCTCACTTAACGCTGTCCCGTTTAACGTTGTTTCATTGCTGATCTATTAGGGAACATGTTCATTTAAAGTTGCACAATGTTCCCTTATAACGTCGTCGTTTGGCAGCTGCCTGCTTTGTCCACTGCTTGCAGGATTCTCTGGAAGAGCAGCCCCTCCTTCTGGGGATTAGAACCAGGGGGGGCTGGCAGTCCCCTTCCCCCCCCCCCCCATCTAGCCCCCCTTCTAAATTCCCTGTAAGGTGTGTGGCTCTGCAGCTACCCAGCAGCAGTTCAGGTGGCCTTCCCGCCCCACCGTGTTGCTCCTGCCCTCTGCCTTGCAGCTGCTCCCAGGAGCTCCCTGCTTGCTGGGGGAGGAGGAGAGAGAGGTGCTGATATCAGGATGTCCCCCTGCTCCTGCCCCCCCCCCCCACAAAGCGGAGGAGGGGGACAGGGCTCAGGGACAGAAAGGAGGGAACTTGATGGAAGCTGTTGCTTCCTGTCTGATCTGCTTAAAAGGGCAACGTACTTGAAGTGGGGTCAGCATACTTAAAGGGACAATGCACGTGTCTCTCGCTCTCACTCATGCATGCAACCCCCAGCACTTTGGAAAGTCAGCACCTGTGCAGCCTGGATGTGCTGTCAGGAGAAGGGAGTGGTGGGCTCCAGCTGGATAGTGTGCGTTCATCATCATGTTCAGTTTTTGCAGGAAAGTGTTTGCACTACCACCCTGCATCTATTGTGTTTCGTCCCTCCTGACTCAGTCCAGGCTGCCTTGTAGAATCTGAGGCTACATTAACAACAGCATACTAACCCTTGAGGGCTCAGCCGAGTGCTAGATCATCATTTAGCAGCAAGGCATTCCCTGGGAAATATCCCACCCTCTGACTCCACCACCTCAACCAAGCTTCGCAATCATTCCTTGCTGTGTACAATATAAAATGGTTTGTTTAAAACTTGTACCGTATAAGCATATGATGTCTTTTGTCTGATGAAAAAAATGTCCCTGGAACCTAGCCCCTCCCCCCTTACATTAATTCTTATAGGGAAATTGGATTCACTTAACATCATTTCGTATAAAGTCGCATTTTTCAGGAACATAACTACAACGTTAAGTGAGGAGTTACTGGAGTTATGTCTCCCATCAGTATAGAGAGATGCTACATGAGAGAGCATGGATAGCTGCCATAGATACAACTGTGCCGCTAAAGGTCTCTAGTGTAGACATAGCCTCAGGTTGGTTGGTTTTAACTTTTTCACATGTTATGGGAGGGACAATTCTCGTTCCCCACGTCTTTAGAAACAACAGCAGAAGACTCCATTAACCGTGTCTAGTAGCAATTTTCAGGACCTCTGACTCTTGTACTCTACCCTTGCTAGCAATGATGGCAGTGCTAGTGCAGACAGGGCTTAGATATTTAAGTACTTGTGATCTAGATCTGCTTGGTGCAGTGGAAGGCAGTGGTGAGACTACTAAGAGGTAGTCTATGCTAGTATTCCCCACTGTTGCTACCACCATTGGGGCTGAACAGGTATAAAAGCACCGTTGAAAGATGAGAAAATCTTGAGTGCACTGAACAAAACAGTAAAGCAAATGTTGATTTAGTATTGTTTGTATGTAGTCCACAAAATGCTAAACCAACAGTATTTGGCTAATTCATGTTTACATTAAAGAAGAGATTCAGAGGAGCAAAATGGCCTGCATATCGCACTGGCAGAGTGAGAAGCCGCAACACTGGAAGTTTATTAGCTGTGACTGTGAAACTAAACAGCTAAGGAAGCAGGATTTTTGGCATCACAGTTTGGTACCAAGGTATGGTACCAAGGTATTTCAACTGTTGTAAAATTATCGAACAAGGCATCCATACTCACTGTTACATTTCAATGGATAGTCTGAAGTCTAAAGAGATCTGTGTGCTAGATAGCACTCGTATACAGAGATGCAGTGGATTAGTAGGCATTTCCTTCTTCACAGCTGGCATTGGGAAGTGTATAATAATAATAAAAAAGTAGGAATTGAAAAGAACAAGTGTCCTTTGTAGTTCTTTGAAGGAAATAAGCCAAGTGCAGTAAAAATAGCTACAAACTAATAGCTTTCTAGTGAACTGGTTCCAATGACTGAAGATCACAAAAACAGAAAAGCCTGTACAGAATGGCATACCAAAACAGAGCTGAACTTATATAAGATCTCCTATAACTTTTGCATAATTCTGAAAGTCAGAATCTTGACAAACTGGTCCAAAGTTTGTACAGCCAATACCACAAGAATGTGCTGTCCCCTCTGTTCCTCTTATGTGCTGATAAATGAGAAATGCAGATATCTCAAACATTTTGATGTCCAATACTAATCTGACTTTTGTGAAAGAAGATTGTTTGAGAAGAAATTTAATTAAAGCAAGCTAAGGACCATAAAAACCCCCTAAACAGGAAAAGCATTTGGCAAATCAATTCATGCCCTGTGGCTAGAAAGTCCCTTTCTACAGTTATGTGATTTGAATTTTTAGTACTAGAGGTGTTCATTGCTTTCTTGAAAGGGATGTTGGAATTCAGGGTTTTACATACCTGTCGCTACTTTACAGGTCACACTAATTACTTTTTCGTTCAAAGGTCCAATCCTGTCACCATTCCACATGAAACATTCCTACTGGTATGAAGAGCTATGTGCAAATGAATGGCAAGAATGCACACTACAGGTCAGTCTCATCTTACGCTAGGGTTACGTTCCGCAGTCAGCGTCTAAAGCAAAAATCGCGTATAGTCAAAATTACATTGAGTGTAATGGCGGGCGGAATCACCCGCACTACAGAAACAGTAGTTAAATTTCAGAGTAACAGCCGTGTTAGTCTGTATCCGCAAAAAGAAGAACAGGAGTACTTGTGGCACCTTAGAGACTAACAAATTTATTAGAGCATAAGCTTTCGTGGACTACAGCCCACTTCTTCGGATGCATATAGATGCCTCCAGCTTCCATCCAGGACACACCACACGATCCATTGTCTACAGCCAAGCTCTAAGATATAACCGCATTTGCTCCAATCCCTCGGATAGAGACAAGCACCTACAAGATCTCTATCAAGCATTCTTAAAACTACAATACCCACCTGCTGAAGTGAAAAAACAGATTGACAGAGCCAGACGAGTACCCAGAAGTCACCTCCTACAAGACAGGCCCAACAAAGAAAATAACAGAACACCACTAGCTGTCACCTTCAGCCCCCAACTAAAACCTCTCCAGCGCATCATCAGAGATCTACAACCTATCCTCAAAGATGATCCTTTACTCTCACAGATCTTGGGAGACAGACCTGTCCTCGCTTACAGACAACCCCCCAACCTAAAGCAAATACTCACCAGCAACCACACATCACTGAACAAAACCACTAACCCAGGAACCTATCCTTGTAACAAACCCCGATGCCAACTCTGTCCACATATCTATTCAAGTGACATCATCATAGGACCTAATCACATCAGCCATACCATCAGGGGCTCGTTCACCTGCACATCTACCAATGTGATATATGCCATCATGTGCCAGCAATGCCCCTCTGCCATGTACATTGGCCAAACCGGACAGTCTCTACGCAAAAGAATTAATGGACACAAATCTGACATCAGGAATCAAAATACTCAAAAACCAGTGGGAGAACACTTTAACCTGTCTGGTCATTCAGTGACAGACCTGCGGGTGGCTATATTACAACAGAAAAACTTCAAAAACAGACTCCAAAGAGAGACTGCAGAGCTAGAATTGATATGCAAACTAGACACAATCAACTCCGGTTTGAATAAGGACTGGGAATGGCTGAGCCATTACAAACGTTGACTCTTTCTCCCCTTGTAAGTACTCTCACACTTCTTATCACACTGTCTGTACTCGGCTAGCTTGATTATCACTTCAAAAGTTTTTTTTTTTTTCTCTTAATTAATTGGCCTCTCAGAGTTGGTAAGACAACTCCCACCTGTTTATGCTCTCTGTATGTGTGTATATATATATCTCCTCATTATATGTTCCATTCTATACGCATCCGAAGAAGTGGGCTGTAGTCCACGAAAGCTTATGCTCTAATAAATTTGTTAGTCTCTAAGGTGCCACAAGTACTCCTGTTCTTCTTTTTTTAGTAGTTAAATTGTTATTTTTCTCTTTTTTTATTTTTCGTTTTGTTTTTGCCGACCGCGTAAAGCTGAAATCGCACATGTTAAATGCACCTAAGATGCGACAGACCTGTATAATAATTTACAATTCAAGGTGATCATTGTATTGTGATGATCTACAGTGGTTTTATCATAATATACACTCAGCCTGGAGGTATATCTAAGGCAGTGGTCTCCAACCTTTTTACGCCAAAGATCACTTTTTGAATTTAAGGGCAACCCAGGATCTGCCCCATCCCACTCACTCCATCCTTCCCTCTCTCCGTCGCTCGCTCTCCCACACCCTCATTTTCACCAGGCTTGGGGGGGGGGGGTGCAGGCTCTTGCGTGGAGCCAAGGGGTTCGCAGTATGGGAAGAGGCTCTGGGCTGAGCCTGGGATAGGGGGTTGGGGAGTGCAAGCTCTGGGAGGGTGTTTGAGTGCAGGAGGGGGCTCCAGCCTGAGGCAGAGTGTGGGGTGCAGGAGGGGATACAAGGTGCTGGCTCTGAGAGGGGGTCAGGGTTGGGGTTCACAAAGGGGTATAGGGTGCTGGCTCTGGGAGGGGGCTCAGAGCTGGGACAGGGGGTTGGAGGGCAGGAGGAAGTACGGGGTGCTGGCTCTGGGAGGAGGCTCAGGGTTGGGCTTGGGGTGCTGGAGAGGGCTCAGGGCTGGGCTTGGGGTGTGGTCACCCGCCAGGCGGCACTTACCGCAGTTGGCTACTGGTCTGCGGCGCAACGAGGCTAAGTCCGGCTCCCTGCCTGCCCCGGCCCCACGCCACTCCCGAAAGGGGCTAACGCGCCTCTGCGGCCTCTTGGGGGGGGGAGGGGCGGCATGTGGCTCTGCGCGCTGCCCCTCTCTGCAGGCACCATCCCCAAAGCTCCCATAGACCACAGTTCCCTGTTCCTGGCCAATGGGAGCTGCGGGCATGGTGCTTGCAGGAAGGAGCAGCATGTAGAGACCCCTGCCCCTCTTCCCACCAGGGCCATCCTGGCTGCTCCCGGGAGCAGCATGGGCTATGGCAGGCAGGGAAGCCTGCCTTAGCGGCAGCCCCGCTACACCACCAAAGATCGCGATCGACTGGGAGAGTCCCCAGGATCGACGGGATGGTGACCACTGATCTAAGGCAAGTCAAAGATGTCACTTGGGCGCTAGTTGAATGTCCCTCAAAACTCTAGTAGATGTGGTCTTTCCTTTAACATTTAATACAAAGTCTGATCCATTTGGATAGACATTGTCTAGTGATAACCAAGGTAAGGCTATCTCCATATTCTACAAATGGATTGGGAGCTTTCCTACATTCTTTTGATCTATTTAGGTAAGAGGCTTTTTTTTTTTTTAAGCGCCAAACATACGTAATCTCACCTCTCCAGAATGGGAGTGAGGTCTAGGAAAGAAGACTGATAGAGTAACTTTTTGGGTCAGATGCAAATCAGTCCCTACTTTAGACAAAATTTTAGGGTGAGAGTATAAGAAAAACAACCTTTGCTAGAGATTATATAGGGAGGGTCAGCCATAATGGCTTGTAGCTCACTTCATTAGCCAATGTTATAGCTATAATAAATGAAGTCTTAATGGAGAGAGAATATAAAAAACATTTGCCCATGAGCCAACATGAGTAGTTTCTGAAAGATACTGAAGCAGAATGGACCTTTGGTTTAGGATACTGGAGGGACTTTTTCCAATTGATGAGTCCCCCAAGAGTCAGAATAAGCAGGGGTCACCTGAAGAAAAATCTGATGTATGTAATGTACTTTTTCAGATGAGGCTTGGCATTGGAAATTTATCCTAACATTTCCTTCAATGCTCCATGCTTCTCTTGCCCTCTATCTCGGCCAACAGGGGGGCACAAGCTGGCTAGTCCTTTCTTAGTGCACATATCAGTCAGCTGTCTCCTTCCGGAAAGCTTAATACGTCACGGCTTTTGCCTTACGAAGACTAGACCACTGCTGTTCAGAAACTGAATCTGTTCTGCTAAGGCAACAAGGTGACAAACAACAGTTTACACATTACTTCACTGTCTAAAGCAGTGGTCACCAACTGGTAGATCACGATCGACTGGTCGATCCTGGAGCTTCTGACACTCAATTGCAATCTCCATCCGCTAAAAGTCTGGCGACGCAGCAGAGCTGAGGCAGGCTCCACCCCCCTTTCACAGGAATCAAGACACTTTGCCCTTTGATCGATCAGGCAACACAAAGTTTTACAACTACTTTGAGACAAAATACAGTATTTCTGATGCTAATAGCTGCCCCATCGTCTTTCAGTTCATACCACAAGTTCTATCTGGGAAGCTGTTATGTTACTTCCTTTTTTCTTCTTCCCACAGTCCCTAATATGAGTAAGGTGGCCAATACATCCATACAGGAAATTTTCATAACCAACAAACTTCCCCGCACTGCGCAGCTCTCAAACAGGGTTAATAAAATTGTTACACTTCATTATACGTAACTATTACATATCAGCTCTATATCTGTCACAAAAATTTACCTCAAAGCAGACTTTACAAGAGGAATGTCAAGATACAGTCACATGATGAGGTGTTGCCAGGTGTCACTACATTTTAGAATTTTTTGATCAAAGTTTTATCTTCAAAAAGACACTTCTTACATTCATATTTTTCCCTTTTTGTATGGGATGGCACAGTGCACCTCATGTCACCCTAACATCCTGTGTAGCTCCATTAGCATCAGTGGCATAGGCGGCGGGTGAAGTTTCTCCAGGGGGAAACTAGCTCCCTGTCCCGCCTCTTTGCCCCCAGCCCCGGCACCACTCCCCACATCCCTCCTCACCCTCCCGCCCCCGCGAGAGAGGGGGAGTGAAGAGGGTCATGGCAAGGACCTCTGGAGGAGGTGGGGGGGTGGAGTGGAAGAGAGAAAGAAGATTCACCAGGCACCAGCAGCAGGCGTTGGGAGCCTCAGGGAAGGGGCAGGGAGGAGAAGAGGCGGGGCCACCACAGCCCAGGTGTCTGGCAGCAGCGGCTGCGCCCCAGAAGGCTTAGCCTTGCCAGCCTATTATACCCACTGCCCATGCAGTGGGGCTACAGGAGTTATTGGGAACAGGCTATAACTCATTGAGTGTCATATGCACTCACATTTAAGAAGGACACTGAAGGCCAGTATAGCATACTAGCAACATTTCTGTTCAAAAGATAGAACATTCACACATCTTACCCCTTTGTCCACAAATCTATGCACTGCATTCCTGAGAGCAGGCCGAATGCCCTCTCCAGTGCTCTGATATTTATCAGACCCTCACTTTCTATCTCCTGCATGCCCAAGTGGACAGAGCACAACACACACACACAGACACAGACACACACACACAGACATACACGACAGAGTTTTGTATAAAAGGAATTTTGAATGCTGCAGCACATATTTTGGGGAAAGTTTCTTAAATGAGAAGACAGTATATAAAAATATTTGGGGAAGTAAAATTTTATTCTTATGACTCTTCAGAGTGTTTATACATTGAACAGTAGCAATGACTTTTACATAGTTTCTCCACCTGCTAACATGAATTTACTGCCATTTAAGGTTGTTAAAATTCTTCCTTAGTTAATCATTGCTCTTTACTGAAACATCTGCCCAAGATGACTACTCTGCTGAATCTGGCTAGCCTAATGCATTATGCAGTTATGCAACCACAGGCCATTCAGACACACTGCAGTTACACGAGCATATGCCAACCATGCAGGGTAAAACAGCAGTGGTAGAAAAAGTTGGACCTTTTAAGGGCAGAGCATAGCTAGTAATAATAGGGCTAAAAAGCAGCACCCATCCCCATGACATAACCATTGTGAAACCATTCACATGACCTATCATTTAGCAAGTGACATAAAGCTAAAAACATTGCCCTACCCAAAAATTACTCCCATTCCAACAAAAGAAAATTACAATGTACTCATTCTCCCTGTCTCAAGGTGGTGTCTAGTACTGGGCATCCTGTCATAGAAGCCTCTGGATAGCACAAATAGATTTTAATAGAGAACCCCTTCTAGGAGACTATAGGCTGGTCTACACAGGGAGTTATTCCTGATTAACTTCATGTGTGTACATTTTTATTCCAGAGTAAGAGAGTCTTATTCCAAATGAGCTAATTCAAAATAATCACAGCCACACATGAAGTTAATCAGGAACAGTTAATCCACTTTAAATTCACACTCTACCTTATTCCAGATTAAACAAGGCCTAAATTGTGCCTATAGTCTTTATGGTAGTATGTTTAGGGAACAACCTTTTAATAGAATCATTAGAGTCCCTAAGATGCTAACCTAGGTTCTGAGCACTCCTGCCTAAAAGTGCAGTTTTCAAAGTCACTTCCTCAGTCCCTGATGCCTCAGCATCATCACCAGTTTAATCTATATGGTGACCTCACAGGTAAATAGCCTACTTTTCCTTGAAGTTGCTACTGCAATTTCAAGGGAGACAGTGAGTTTATTAACATTTTTATATTGTGCTTTATGTTGAGCAAATGAGACATGGCTGCAATCTATGTTCAGCAAGAAAAGCTGCAGAGGGAAAGAAAGACATTTGCAACAAAGTTGGGAGATAGGAAGGAATACTTCACATTTACTGGCAGAGCAAGCAACAGAAATCCTACAAAAAGCAACAGAGTCCTGTGGCTCCAATACATCTGTTAGTCTTAAAGGTGCCACAGGACTCTCTGTTGCTTTTTACAGATCCAGACTAACACGGCTACCCCTCTGATACCAGAAATCCTACAGTAATTCCTCGCTTAACGTTGTAGTTCTGTTTCTGAAAAAATGGGATTTTAAGTGAAACGATGTTAAGCGAATCCAATTTCCCCATAAGAATTAATGGGAGGGGGGGGGGGGGGGGGGAGTTAGGTTCCAGGGATTTTTTTTCACCAGACAAAAGACACACACACACACACACACTATATACATATATACATATATATACACACATAGCGTATAAGTTTTAAACAAACAATTTAATACTGGTATAATTTAATACTGTGAAGCTTGGTTGAGGTGGTGAAGTCAGAAGGTGGGATATTTCCCAGGGAATGCCTTACTGCTAAATGATGAATTAGCACTCAGCTGACCCCTCAAGGGTTAACCCATTGTTGTTAATGTAGCCTCACACTCTACAAGGCAGCAAGAATGGAGGGAGGGGAGACAGAATGGCAGAGAGAGACAGAGACACACACCATGTGTGAGAGACATGCATTGCCCCTTTAAGTACGCTGACCCCATTCTAAGTACATTGCTTTCTTAAGTAGATCAGCAAGTTGAGACAGCAGCTGCTCCCGGCAAGCTCCCTCCATCTTGAGTCCTGTCGTGCCCCTCGCCCCCCCACCCCCGCTCTATGGAGATGGAGTAAGTGGGGTGCAGGAGCAGGGGGGAGGGGGACACCCTGACATTAGCCTCCCTCCCACCCCCAACACAGCAAGCAGGAGACTCCAGGGAGCAGCTCCAAGGCAGAGGGCAGGAGCAGCACATGGCAGTGGGGGGAGGGGCAGCTGAACTTCCAGCAATTGATAGGCTGCTGGGCAGCTGCCACACAGGGAACTTAGGGGAACGGGGAGATGATGGGGGTCTGCCAGTCCACCCTGGCTCCAAGCCCCCACCACCTAGCTCCAACGGGCTGCTCTTCCTGCAAGCATTGGCAAAGCAGGCAGCTGCCAAACGGCATGATAAGGGAGCATTGCACAACTTTAAACTAGCATGTTCTCTAATTGATCTGCAACGTAACAACAAAACAACGTTAACCGGGACGTCTAAGTGAGGAGTTACTGTACTTACATATCTTTACAACTTCTGTTTTAGGATTTTATACTGCCACACACTGTATCGGAACACCTTCCACTAAAATAAACAGCGATAACAAAATCCCTAGTGGATGTAGTGGAGACTCTGGCACTCCTTCCCAAAATTCTGGTTAGGGTGGAGGTCAATACCGGATTTACAATGGCGCCACTGGTGCCGGGCCCACGGTCGAAAGGGGCCCTGGCCCACTCTTCTCCACCCCGTGCTCTCTCCTGTGGGGTCAGAGAAGCTTGATGCTGCCGGGGCTCCGGGGCAGCCTCTGCCAGCAGCCTGGCTCCTGCCCTGCCCCTTTCCCCCCCGTGTTCTGTTCCCCCCCCCCCCCCCCCCCCCGCCGCTTATCAGCTGGATCAGCTGCTTGCCGGCAGGAGGGGGGAGGAGGAGCAAGCTGCAGCACGCCGCTCCGGGGAGGAGGAGGAGGAGAACCACCGAGGAGGCCAAGGAGAAGAGGCTGGAAGTGGGGCATACCCCCTCCAGCCCCCTGCGTGAGCACCCCCACGACCCCAGCCTACACTCACAGCCCTCTGCCCACCCTGACCACTGAACCCACTCACACACATCCAGCCCCCTGCACCCCCCTCACATACCCCGAGTCCCCTGCCCTGACTCCTTCACCCCCTCACACACATCCAGCCCCCTGTCCTGACCCCTGCACCCCTTACACCTCCCCAGCCCTGACTCCTGCATTGCTCCTTCATGCCCCCCCAACCCCTGCCCTGAAACCTGCATCCCCTCACACACACCCAGCCCCCTGCCCTGACCCCTGCACACCCCCATATCCCCACCCGCATCCTGAGAACCAAACAGGAGCTGCCCCAGGTAAGCGCTCCACACCCCAACCCTGAGCCCCCTCCCTCGCCCTAGCTCCTGGCCAGATCCTGCACCCGAACTTTTTTGTACAATATTTGGAAAGATCATTCAGTGGTCCATTGAGACCCTCCGTGATTTTCAAGTGGTCTGTGGAAAAATAAGTTAGACTACAGGAACAATCAAGGTACCTCACTTTATTTTCATTTACTTGCTATTACTTATAGGAGGATGAATTTAAAAAGACTGAAAAACGGGGGCAGGGGGAGATAACAGAGAATGTTCTTTTTCTTGGCTGTGTCCCAAGGAGGAGCCCCAAAAATGAAGCTGAGCACAGGGCTGGGGGGCCCCACTAACTCTAAATCCACCACTGGCTGTCACGTCATCTGGGCTGGGGATACCGTCAGGGCCGGTGTAACCACTAGGCGACTGCCATGGGCACCAAGATTTGGGGGTGCCAAAAAGTGGGGCCCAAAATTTTTTTTTACACTACAGTGGAGTCACATCTTACATGGGGGTTAGGTTCTAAAGTCACCACGTAAGAGGAAAATAGAGTATAGTGAAAATTACCATAAAGTACAGTATACACTAGAACGGGATCCTCAACCTACGGCACGCATGCCAAAGGTGGCACACAAGCCAATTTCTTTTTAATGGCAGGCTACGGGTCCCGGCCGCCGCTGAGCCTGCTGCTGACCTGGGGTTCTGTTCACTCAGCCAGCAGCGGGCTGAGCAGGGCCGGCTCCTGCCAGCCGGGTCCTAGCCACCAGCCCCGCTCAGCCCACTGGGGTCCCAGCCAGCTCCGCTCAGCCTGCTGCCGGCCTGGGTGAACGGTCTGGGGTTCCGTTCACCCAGGGTTCCATCCACCGGTCTGGGGTTCCGTTCACCCAGGGTTCCATCCGCCGGCCTGGTGTTCCATTCACCCAGCCGCCAGGAGGCTGAGTGGAGCCGGCGGCTGGGACCCCAGCTGGCAGCAGGCTGAGGTCCTAGCCGCTGACTCCACTCAGCCCACTGCCGGTCTGGGGTTCTGGCTGCCAGTCACGCTGAGCCTCCTGCTGGCCTGGGGTTCCGTTCACCCAGGGCCCCCAGGAAGCTGAGCGGATCCGGCGGCCAGGACCCTGGCTGGCAGCGGACTGAGCGGGGCCGGCAGCTGGGACCCCAGCTGGTAGGAGCCAGCGGACAGAACCCCAAACCGGCAGTGGGCTGAGCAGCTCAGCCCGCTGCTGGTCTGGGGTCCCGGCCACCAGCTCTGCTCAGCCCGCTGACGATCTGGGGTTCCAGCTACCGGCCCCTTGCCAGCCAAGGTCTCGGCCACCGGCCCCGCTCAGCCTCCTGCCGGCCTGGGTGAACGGCAGGAGGCTGAGCGAAGTCGTCGGCTGGGACCCCGGCTGACAGCTGAGTGAACGGAACCCCAGGCCGGCAGCAGGCTCAGCGATGGCCGGGACCCACAGCCTGCCATTAAAAAAAACCAGCTCACATGCCACCTTTGGCACGCGTGCCGTAGGTTGAGGACCCCTGTTCTAGTGTATACTGTAGTTTATGGTAATTTTCACTATACGCGATTTTCCTCTTACGCGCTGACCTTAGAACCTAACCTCCGCGTAAGATGTGACTCCACTGTATTCATTTGTGAAAATTTATAATAAGCAATGCTCTGGGGGTTGGGGGGGTGCAAGGTGGAAGTTTCGCCTAGGGTGCAAAATATCCTTGCACCGGCCCTGGATACTGTGTCAGCTGATCCCCAGTGTCTCCAACCTACCTGGGCAGTACAGTAGACATGGCCCTGCCCACTAGCTCCTCTCCACTTCCTAGCCCACCCACCACTTGCCCCCCCCTTAAGTCTTAGCCCTCTTACTTTTAAAATTGATTGCTTGCCCCTCTACCCCCTTCCCCCAGGCTTTTCTGGCAGCCCTGTTGCCAGGTATCCAGTTTTAGACTGGAAACTCCAGTAGAAAACAGGACTTGAGTGTCCAGTTAGCAGTGCTGACTGGAAACTAAATGTCCGGTTATAGGAGTAACCACATTAGCCTCCGCTCCTCCCACTCCCAACACCCACCCCCGAGGGCTGGAAGAGAACCTGTCCTGCTGCTGCGGGAGAAGGGGCAGCTCAGTGCAGAGAGAGACAAAGAGAATGGGCTAGAACCAGGTAGGTACCCGCTCTATGTGGGCAGGGGGGATCCTGTTTACCCCCTCCCTGGCCCTGCTCCGCTTGCAGTTTACCCCTGACCCCTCCCTTGCTCCCGAGACCAACCCTAGCTCCTGCCCCACTGTGCTTTTACCCCCAGCCCCTTTTACATTTATTCCCAGGGAGGCCCACAAATATGTTTGGTGCCGGGCCCACAAATAGTTAATCCAGCCCTGGTAGAGGTTTGTGTTTTGCTTTTTTACATTTTATTTTTTGTTTTGGATGGACTGGAAGGGGCTTAGGGGATGTCAGTATTGTGAATGTCACTCTCATGGTAGAAAGGCTTTTCAAAAAGTAAGGTTTTGCAACATTTCCTAAATACAAAAAGCCTATTCACCTGGCCTCTGGAAGTTTGTTCCATAGTCAAGTCCCCTTGACTGAGAATGCTTTGTCCCCCATTCTTGCATGCTTTATCCTGGGTCTTGTGATTTGTATTTCCCCAAAGGAGCACAGCCACCCCGGTGGTTCATAGATCAAAATTCAATCTTTGATCTATAGTAGCTGGGGGGTGATCTATTAATTGCTTTGAACATTAGGACCAATGCCTTAAACTGGCATCGGAAGCTGATCAGAAGCCAATGGAGGGATATAAGCATGGGCCTGATGGTCTCTCAGTGGCTTAAACCACGTAGAAGACATGCGGCAACATTCTGCTTGTGCAGTTCTTCACATTCAGCTTCAGATACAGTGAATTACAGTAACAGCCTGGAGGTGACAAATGCATGGGTTACCATGGACAGGTCCTCATCAAAGAAGAGAGTCTCCTAGCAAGCCTAAAGGAGGCCTTTTTGGAAACTGATGCTACCTGGTCATCTAAGTTCTGCTATCCCCACTACTGTCCCAATATTTTTTACAATACTGAGACTGAGCAACTATGCCCTTCAGGTTCCCACGTGAATGACATCACCTTGAAGTAGTCCCTTCCCAAATACGTAGTGCTTAAACAACATGACAACTAGCTCAATGTAATAGTGACTGGACAAGAAACAGCAAAGGTATCGCTAATACCAAGGTTAGGAGTAAACTGCGTTTGATTATGATCTGCAGCTAAGGACTACAAAGCTAGACTCTCACATATGTGTTGCCAGCTGTAGTTATTTTATCATGAGTCTCAGAGTGTTTAGCGTTTTTAAAGACCTAGCTCCTAGTATAATACAATTATATGGGAATCATCTTTTATTTTAAAAAGGTTTCTAGTCTCCTGGTTATGGAAAAGACCTTGCAAGTGTCATCCCAGTGTACCCTATAGACTCCAAAACCAAAAAGCAAAGAAAAAGCAGCCTTAAAAAAAAAAAAAAAAAAACACCACATACACTTTTGGACTTTTGAAAGCACGGGGTCTGCAATACTGCATATTCCCCCTCAATCCATAAGTGGGTGTTGCTACTGACAAAGGGGAGGGTTCTTTTATTTATTTATATTCTAGTGAAAAGAGTACTTGGCACTTTAGTCCCCACAATGTGCCTGCATTGCTCACATATACAGGAAAACAGTTTACAATCTTATGTAGTAACTCAGTTGTTAGTAAAATTTCTGTTGCATTCTGTATTACTCAGTGAAGGATAAAAAATGATGCAGGGTATATTAAAGACCGCTACTTTATTTGTCTTTGTCCATCTGCATGTGTAACTAGATTGGTGGGCATGCTTGTGGTAATTATGTGGGCACACAAGTTAAACACCCAAGTTATTTTAAAAAGTGGCCATTAGTGTCATCAATAGGCTCTTGAATTAGGCACCCCATTATGATAGATTGGGACAGTTCACTTACTTTAGAGCTCTTTCAGGATAAGACTTTGGGAGCAGGGATAGCTCAGTGGTTTGAGCATTGGCCTGCTAAACCCAGGGTTGTGAGTTCAATCTTTGAGGGAGCCATTTAGGGATCTGGGGCAAAAATCTGTCTGGTGATTGGTCCTGCTTTGAGCAGGGGGTTGGACTGGATGACCCCCTGAGGTACCTTCCAACCCTGATGTTCTATGATTCTATTGAAGACAGGCCTATGTGTGTTTACATATGAAAAGTTAAGTGATTTTTTTTTTTAATGAAAGCTTTCCAAATGTGTGTATTTTATCTAGTCCCCATAGCAAAGTGGGCAGGAGTTGACTCTCTGGATGTAGAAAAATACTTTGTGGGTATGTCTACATTGCAATTAGACACCCGTGCTGGCCTACGCCAGCTGACTCGGGCTCATGGGGCTCAAGCTAAGGGGCTGTTTAATTGCGGTGTAGATGTTTGGGCTCAGGCCACATCCCGAACTCCACAAACATCCACACCACAATTAAATAGCCCCTTAGTCCAAGCCCGAGTCAGCTGGCATTAGCCAGCAACAGGTTTTTAATTGCAGTGTACATGTACCCTGTGACACCACTCAAAGGGGAGACATGGGGTGTAGAAAGAAAAGTTACCATGGAAAACTGTTTTGACAGTCATGCTATAGAAATAACTTTCACACAGGTAAAGCACAGCCAAGTTTTTTTTTTTTTTTTTTAAATCAATGTTAGCACATGCTAACTAGCCTCTATGATAAGAACATAAGAATGGCCCTTCTGGGTCAGACCAAAAGCCCATCTAGCCCAGTATCCGACAGTGGCCAGTGCCAGGTGCCACAGAGGGAATGAACAGAACAGGTAATCATCAAGTGATCCATCCCCTGTCGCCCATTCCCAGCTTCTGGCAAACCAGGGCTAGGGACACCATTCCTGCTCATCCTGGCTAATAGCCATTGATGGACCTGTCCTCCATGAATTTATCTAGTTCTTTTTTGAACCCTGTTATGGTCTTGTTCTTCACAACATCCTCTGGCAAAGAGTTCCACAGGTTGACTGTGTGTTATGTGAAGAAATACTTCCTTTTGTTTTAAACCTGCTGCCTATTAATTTCATTTGGTGACCCCTAGTTCTTGTGTTATGAGAAGTAGTAAACACTTCTTTATCTACTTTCTCTACACCAGTCATGATTTTATAGACCTCAATCATATCCCCCCCTTAGCCGTTTCTTTTCCAAGCTGAAAAATCCCAGTCTTTATTAATCTCTCCTCATACGGAAGCCGTTCCATATCCCTAATAATTTTTGTTGCCCTTTTCTGAACCTTTTCCAATTCCAATATACCAAGATACCAGCAGAGGCATTCATACGTGCTGATTTCCTAACAGGGCTGCTATACTTACCATTCCTGGATATTAAGGCAGACTATCTGAGTTCTCCAAAGAGTTTTCCCTTCCTTCTTCTAAACTCTAGCAACCTACATTGTAGTGTACCCATTATTGTTATTCCTGTCTCTTTGTTTTCTATCCTGCAATATATTTTTATCTATTATTGATTGCACTGATGTAGCATTCCTGAAAGTGCTCATGCCTGCAAATTTCTGTTCTAATGTAAGAGTCATATCACTGGAATTTGCCTTTAAAATTGAATAAAGAGGGAGATAAGTTACTTGAAGCAAAACTTCAAGTTAAATTTTCTAGAGATGGATGCAGCAGGAGAAGGGAAGAGATTAAGAGCAAATATTACATTCACTGATGTTTCAAATGATAAAAGAATTCAAACAAATATTCTAGGGCCCTAATTCAACAGCTACCACATAAACTCTTATTTTATTATAAGGGCTGTAACTAAGGAGCTGTAAAATTATATTGCAGAGCAAAAAAGATAAGTGAACATAGCGACAGACCATGGTGCAGTTGGGATAGTCTTAGCAGAAATGCTTTCAGGAGAGCTGATGGATTACCAGTGTTTTATGTAGGCGCATCTAGAAAAAGCTTCACACAATGTTTACACCTAAAGATGTAAGCTATCAAGATCTGAGCCATGAACATTTCACAACATATAGCAGCAGTTCAAAAAAAAAAAATTATGAGCAGCTGCCATTACTAAAACTAGTAATTGGCCATAGTTTGGCATCATTGTTGAAAGGGGAAAATGTAAATAGGTCAAGGGAATTGTAAAAAGTGGTGCCTTAGTGCCACTGCTCCTAACATAGCACTAAGGTAAGTCTCACCTTAGTTGGTTCGTACTACAGGCTGCTGGTGCCAAGTCAGATAGTAGGTGAAAGAACTACAGGTCCAAGACACTGGAAGGAGAGTGGAAAATATCATATGCTGTTTATGGTATTTAAAAACTTGTCCCCCTTCTCATTCCTTCTCAGCAACAGTTAGTTTCCTTCTCTTCTGCCTTGGTGACTATGATGTTACACATATGTATTGGAGACTTAAGGATTCCCACACCTTTTTCTAGTTTTTATACCCCCACCTAGGAAATGGTATAATGTAGACACCATTCTCTTGTCCAAGGAAAACACACAGCAACATTCCCTTTGAAGCATCTGAACCCAGGGTGGCTGATAAATGAAGTAAGCAACTTCTCTCCTTTCCCAGGTGACTGTATTGGTTTTGCAGCACCTACTCCAGGAATGAAATGCTACAACAAAAAATAATGGACAGTTCTGTCTACACTAGAGCTGTTTGTAATTTTTTTGTTCAAAAAATTGACAATTTTCACTGACAATTTCAGTAAAATTTTAAAGAGTTTTTTCAATACTTTCAAAACATTTTCATGGTAAATACTTATTTTTCCAACAAATTTTTATCTGTACATAAGTTTTAGAAGGGTAACTCAAATCTACAGTACTCCTTGGTATTTCTTCAGAGGGGTTTCCATTTAATACAGCTGATTAATATGAGACGGTTACTCACCTTGTGTAGTAACTAAGGTTCTTTGAGAGAAATGTCCCTGTGGGTGCTCCACTCCAGGTGTTGGTGTGCCCCTGCGCCTTCACTTGGAGAGTTTTACAACAGTGCCCATACGGGTCGCACACACACGGTGCCTACCTCGTGCGCCATTGTCTGTTGAAATGTCATGTGCACAACCCATGAGAGAGCCATAAAACAGCCACACCTTGAGCTGTAGCATTTGCAGGTTGGGGTGCTGTAGTTGTCCCTCCAGTTGTGTAAGTAGGTCTGGGTGAAGGGGAAGGGTGATCGGGGGTCATGCTGACATGCGTGTCAAGAAGAGGTACCACAGTTGTCTCGGCCATGTAGGGGTTATTAGGATGACGCTGGCTCAGTCAGTCATTTTCTGTATCACCCTGGGGAGCAGTGGTATCGGTGGAAACACATATAGAAGGTCTGCACTCCAGTTGATTAGGAACGCGTCTCCCTGAGAGTTTTCAGGGTAGCAACCGTGTTAGTCTGTATCCGCAAAAAGAACAGGAGTACTTGTGGCACCTTAGAGACAAATTTGTTAGTCTCTAAGGTGCCACAAGTACTCCTGTTCTCCCTGAGAGTGTTTCCCCAGGGCTGCTCTGGAACAGAATAGGGGCATTTGGTATTGCGGGCTGTTGCAAACAGGTCTATGTGTGGATGACCCCACTGTTGAAATACATGTTGAAGTTCTGGGTTGCTAAGTTCCTATTCGTGATCCTGAGGAAACTTCTGCTGAGTTCGTCTGCCGTGGTGTTCTGGCAGCCAGGTAGATATGCAGCTGAAATGTGGATGTTGTGATGGATGCATAGATTCCAGAGCTTGAGAGCCTTGGTACAGAGTGAATGGGATCTGGCTCCCCCTGGCCTGTTTTTATAAAACATGCAAGCGATGTTGTCAGTCATGATTTGTATGTGTTGGTTTTGTATGAACGGTAGGAAGTGGCGGCAGGCATTGCACACAACATGAAGTTCCAGTATGTAGCCCGGTCTCTGTTGTGGACCCCTGAGCTGTGTGATGTGTGCTCCCCACCGCACAAGGTAGGCATCCGTTGTAAGTAATTGTGACGGGGCTTCCTGTGTGAACAGGATCCCGAGCACAGGTTGTGCAGGTGAGTCCACCAGGTTAATGAGTCTTTGATCTCGTGGGGCATTGTTAAGCGAATGTTCATGTTGTGCTAGTTTGGTTTGTACACTGATAGCCATCCCTGCAGGCAGCACATGTGCATGTCTGACCACAAATGTGCACGCTGCCATGTGGCCCAAAAGTTGTAGACATTCATGGGCCGTGGGTTCGTGGGCTGCCACAAACAGTGGCTATGATTGTTTGTATGGAGTCGAATCTGACTCGTAAGAAGGATGCCCTCGCTGTCGTGGAGTCGAGATAGGCGTTGATGAATACCAGCTGTCAGATAGGTTCTATCGTTGATTTCCTTGTGTTTATTTGTAGGCCGAGGCTGTGGAAGCAGTTTATTGTCATTTGCCTGGAGTTAATGGCTTCGGATCGAGTGAGAGCCTTGAGGAGACAATTGTCCAGGTAAGGGAATACAATTACTCCTTGCTTCTTCAGATGCGCCATTGCCACTGCGAGGATCTTGGAAAAGACATGGGGTGCTGTTGACAGGCTGAAGGGTAGCACCTTGTATTGACAGTGGTCTGTGCCTAATGTCAACCTGAGAAACCGCCTGTGAGCAGGATGTATCATCACATGAAAATAGGCATCTTGGAGGTCGAGGGCTGAAAACCAGTCCCCTTGTTCCAGCGTTGGTATGATAGCTGTTAGAGTGACCATCCGAAATCTTTTCTTCCTTGAGAACTTGTTTAGTCGCCTGAGGTCGAGGATGGGTCACCACCACCCCCCACCTTTCCTTTTGCATTAAGAAGTAGTGGGACTAAAACCCTTTTCCCCTGTGTTGTTTGGGGACCAACTCCACTGCCCCCAATTGGAGATGTTCTACTTCTCAGCACAACAATAGTTCATGAAAGGGGTCCCTGAAGAGGGACAGGGTGTGGGGGGGGATATGGTAAGTAAAGGGCGATCTTAAGTTCATCGGCTGCTCTTTTAAACAGGTCCTGAAACTGGGAAAAAATCATCCGCTGTTGGTGGTGGTGGAGGCATTATACCCTCATCAGGAGAAGAAGAGGAATTTTTTATTTTTTTTTGAAGAAATGAAACGAAACTTACTACTAAAAAGAACTGTACAAACTGGCTAACACTAAATAACTTCACTAATCTGACTGAAAAACTAGGTATGAACGGGACTGCAGAGCTCCATCTCAGGCCAGGGATGATTGAGAAGGAACTGAGGGGTCCGGGTTGCACACGTGACACTTCAACAGACAACGGCATTCAAGGCAGGCACCGCGCGTGCACAACCCGCACGGGCACTGCTGTAAAACTCTCCTAGCGAAGGCTTAGGGGCACACTAACGCCTGGAGTGGAGCACCCACAGGGACATCTCTCAAAGAAGCATCAAAGAATTACCTACCAACAGTCAAGAGATGCCTGAAATGTGTCTTACTTATAAAGAGAATGTTCCTTGAAAGAAATTCCATATCAACACACTAAAAAACTCACACAGAAGGAATGGAGTAAAGATCATCATGCTATGAGTGGGGTAACGTGGAAGAGAAGACTTATACCGTCTACACACTTATACATGCATACATGGACATACTTCAATAATTTACACACTCTGCTACTTGTAAAATATCTGTACACAGGCTGCATTAAACACTGTTGCTATCTTGATGTGATGCAGATCAAACTAAAAAAGAAAAACACTTTACTATCAAGGCCTATTGTCCACAAATTATATGTCTAACACTTGGATCTTATTTTAGAAAGTCTCCCTGCTAATTTGCCTGTGCTTTGGAAAAGCAAGTAACATGTTTTGAATTACGAGAGGTTACAAGGACATTTTTGTGGTGAATTTGGGCTTTCATTTACAAAGAAAAACCTCAGTGCTAAGAAACCCTTTTAGAAATAACATTTTTTCATCATTGCTGAACAATTTTCAGTGAAGGTTAATAGCTACTGTCCCACTGAGCTGTTTACATCCAGCTTTAGAAGAATACCAGTGCTATTTCTGCCTTTGCAGGCAACAGGAAAATAAGTGTTAGTTGATCTTGATAGAACAAAGTACTATTTCTTCTCAATATTTTTTAAAGTAAACAGACGAGTGAGCCTTCCACACAGGGCAGTGGCTACAATAAGATTTTTCAAAGTAAGCTCGGCCAAAACTGTGCCTGTGTTCATGCTACAATGTTCTAGGACCCTAACAAAAGAAATGGTCTCTGGTTGGTCCCTTTAGTCTTTACATCTAGAGTCAAGGAGGACGAAATCTCAAACAAGCTAATGTAGACATTAGCTTTAAGATACTGTTTCCTAGCTTCAGAGGCTCATAACCTATCCATAAACTATTCATAATCTAGAAAGCCCAGTTAAAGTGTGTTTTGCTACGCATGAGGGACAAAGGTTGTCAGATCTAATCTGTCTCTTTAGAAAGATATAACAAATAAACACTTTTGTTTTTATTTCTTGTAAAATAAAAGGGGCTTTTTTATTTAATCAAACAAAAAAATGTATTTTCACTTTTTTATAATCACTATAGTATCTAAAAGTGAAAAAGCCAGATCAAAGCCCCATTTTTATTGAGATAAGGATAGCACTATCAGCTGATAATGCCAGATTTCACTGTGTCAGTACAGTACAAAGGAGTTCTCCAGTGAAGGAGGCTATGGTGACTGCACAGTGGGAGGGGAAAGTGATTTATTAGCTACGGGAAGAGTGAAAGAAGCCCCAGCTCCTCTTTTGTTTACAGGTTTTTAAGGCATTATTCCTGGAGGAATTTTGTGTCGCTGCTTGTGTGTAGAATTCATATCCCCGCAGATTTCTTTGCTCCCCCGCAGAAAAATAACTTTGACAGGGAAGCAAAGGGAAGCCGCAAGAGTGGTCACACACCCCTCCCCGGCAGCACAGGCAGATCTGTTCAGGTGGAGGAGGAGCTACTAGAGACTTAAATCACCGCTGGCGGGGGGTGGAGTTGGCAAGTCGTACGTGTGGTAGAGACACTGTCCCTCTCGCTCGCTATTGCAGCAGGCTCAGCATGGAGGGGCAAGGCTTCAGGATGTTTCTAAGGAGGTAGACATGGGGCAGACTCTGTCCCCTCAGGCAGAGCAGAATATAGCAGCCTATCTGCTTAGTGAATTGTTCCCATTGTCTTTGTGAATTCCCCCAGGAGTATAAGACAGGTGTAAAAGTTTTAAGGCTCCTTTACGTTGCCAGAGTGGTGCAAAGGACACTACAAGTGGTGTATGGCCTTATAAATGCTTATAAACAAGAAGGGGTGAATATCAAAGGAGAAAAATTACTTCTGTAGTGCTAATGAGGCCAATGCAATCAAGGTGGATGTTGCCCATTTCCTTCTTGTCAACTGTTGGGAATAGGCCACTTCCACCTTAATTGAATTGGCCTCATTAGCACTGACCCCCCACTTGGTAAGGCAACTCCCATCTTTTCATGGGCTGTAATATTTATACTGGTCACTGTATTTTTCACTCCATGCATCTGATGAAGTGGGTTTTAGCCCACAAAAGCTTATGCCCAAATAAATGTGTTAGTCTCTAAGGTGCCATAAGGACTCCTCGTAGTTTTTACAGTAAATTGGATTGCTCAAGTTCTTTTTAAACCTCCAGGTTTTGAGTCCATTCTAACGGCTACAGATAAAACAGAAAAGTTACTGGTAAATGCCACGCTCTTAGTAGCCAGAATAAGGCATGTTTACAGTACGAAACAAGTATTACAAATAAATCTTTGGGAAAGCAGCTGAAACTTTATGCAAAACAAACCAACCAACCATCTCAGTTCACTGAAGATTAGCAATATCACCTTCAATATCTCTATGGTATATAACTGAAGACAATCTTTTCATCATTAGAAATCTCAGAAGGCTGATCAATGGCACAGCAGAAATTCCAGTATATTAACTTTGAAATAGCAAAAGTTTCTTTTATCAGTCCATCAAATAAGGGTGCTGAAATTTTAAAGCATTCAAAAATTAATCCCATCTCTTTGTTTATGCACAATTTACACATGCAAATTTAAAACATTCCGTACGCATGTATGTCGCGACAAAAGAGATTGTGGCTTCCATAATACAATAGTGATTAGGTTATAATATTGCATGAGTGCACTTAAACTAAGAGTCTTAAAAATTATCAGTCATATTATAAAGCTTTGACCCAAACATTTTACTTTGCAGTAAGACGTAATCAAGCCTGCAGACACATTCACATAGGTAATCATAGTAACAAAAATATTCCAAATAGGGGTGTGACGTTGCACCCCATATTGCTTTATAGAAATATGCTTATGAGTGTAACTATGACATAACTGGAATATGTTTTATGCTAGATATGCCATGTAACATCTCTGCAAAGATGTTATGATCTTATGATCTACCAAATATATTCATCCTATTTATATGCATGTATCATTTGTGTATTCAAAGTTATGAATATTGGCTATGTACTTGTTTGATTTTAAGTAGCCTCAGTGAAGCATTTGGTCAGCTTCTTGAGAAAAGACTATTCTCAGTAAGTGCCCAATCAAGAATACTTAAACTGACAATGGACTTTGAGAGACGCCATGTGACGGGTTGAATCACAGAACCCCACTTGGGAGCTGCCACCTGATGTGCCAAGACTACTTCTGCCCCTGCTTTCCCTGCCAGCTCGGGACCCCAGCACCCTGTCTGGCTGAGCCAGACATGCCCGTCTGCTCCAACACAGGCACAGGGTCTGAATTACTTGCCCCAAAGCTACAGACTTAACTGAAAGCAGCTTACTGAAGTGTTCTTGTCTTTAACACTCAGATGCTCAACTCCCAATGGGGTCTAAGTCCAAATAAATCCGTTTAATAAAGCTTATACAGGGTAAACTCATGATTTGTTCGCCTGCTATAACACTGATAGAGAGGTATGCACAGCTGTTTGCCCCCACCCCCCCACATTAATACCTACTCTGGGTTAATTAATAAGTAAAAAGTGATTTTATTAAATACAGAAAGTAAGATTTAAGTGGTTCTAAGTAGTAACAGACAGAACAAAGTGAGTTACCAAGTAAAATAAAATAAAACACGCCAGTCTATGACTAATCCAGGGGTCGGCAACCTTTCAGAAGTGGTGTGCCGAGTCTTCATTTATTCACTCTAATTTTAGGTTTCGCGTGCCAGTAATACATCTTAACGTTTTTAGACGGTCTCTTTCTATATGTCTATATAACTAAACTATTGTTGTATGTAAAGTAAATAAGGTTTTTAAAATGTTTAAGAAGCTTCATTTAAAATTAAATTAAAATGCAGAGCCCCCCGGACCAGTAGCCAGGACCCAGGAAGTGAGAGTGCCACTGAAAATCAGCTTGCGTGCCGCCTTTGGCACGCGTGCCATAGGTTGCCTACCCTTGGTCTAATCCAACTGAATACAGATAAAATCCTCACCAGTTCCATAATGCTTCCTTTTACAGATTAAGCTCCTTTTAGTCTGGGTCCAGCAATCACTCACACCCCTTGCAGTCACTGTCCTTTGTTCCAGTTTCTTTCAGGTATCTTTGAGGGTGGCGAGGCTCTCTTTTTAGCCAGCTGAAGACAAAATGGAGGGGTCTCCCAAGGGCTTAAATAGACTCTCTCTTGTGGGTGGAACCCCCTCCCTCCTCTCTCCTATGCAAAGTCCAGCTCCAAGATGGAGTTCTGGAGTCACCTGGGCAAGTTACATGTTCATGCACGACTCACAGTTTTTACAGGCAGAAGCCATTGCCCACATGGTATCTTGAATGTCTCCAGGAAGACTTCTTATGTGGATTGGAGCATTCCAAGATGCATTGTTTCTTAAGTGCTTCCAGATTGGGCATTTAACTTCGCAAATTCCTTTCTCCAGGAACTGACCAAATGCTCTACTAAGGTTATGTAGAAATCAAGCCAGTACATGGCCAATATTCATAACTGAGTACAAAAATGATACATGCATACAAATAGGATTAATAGATTCAGTAGATCATAACCTTTACATAGATATGTTATATGGCATATGTAGCACAGAACATATTCCAGTTATGTCATATATATTCATAAGCATATTTCCATAAAGCCTTATGGGGGGGCGCCATCACACACCAATCCACATCTGAGCTTTCATGGGAACATTTAAACTAGCATGTGGACAATGGCATCGGCCTGTAGAGAACTGAGTCATGCATGGACATGTGACTTGCCCGTGTGACTCCAAAACTCCATCTTGTAGCTGTGATTCTACACAGGGGGAGAGAAGGGGTTTCCGTCCACAAGAGAGACTATATAAGGCCCTGGGAAACCTCTCCATTTTGTCTTCAGCTGGCTCAAGTGATAGCCTCTCCACCCCCAAGGATACCCGAAAGAAACTGAAACAAAGGACAGTAACTACAGGGGTGCAAGGGGATTGCTGAAGAAGTCTAGTCTGTCAAAGAAGCTTATTGGAACATCTCTACGGGTGAGATTTACCTGCATTTAGTTTCCTACTGTATTAGGCTTAGACTTGCGTGTTTTATTTTATTTTGCTTGGTAACTTACTTCGTTCTGTCTGTTATTACTTGAAACCACTTAAATCCTACTTTTTATATTTAACAAAATCACTTGACTTATTAATTCACCCAGAGCAAGTAATTAATTCCTGGGGGAGCAAACAGCTGTGCATCTCTCGCTATCATTGTTATAGCGGGCGAACAATTTATGAGTTTACCCTGTATAAGCTTTATACAGAGTAAAACAGATTGGAGTCTGGATCCCATTGGGATTTGGGTGTTGGAGACAGGAGCACTTCTTACGCTGTTTTCAGTTAAGCCTGCAGCTTTTGGGGGACGTGGTTCAGACCTGGTCTGTGTTTATAGCAAGCTAGCGTGTCTGGCACAACCAGGTAAGGTACTGAAGTCCCAAGCTTCCAGGGAAAACGGGCTCAGAGGTAGTCCTAGCACATCAGGTGGCAGTTCCCAAGGGGGTTTTTGTGACCCAACCCATCACGGGGAAGGGAGGAGGGGGCAGAAAATGTATTACTATATGAAGCTATTATTCTTTATTTGTATTGCAGTAGTGTTTAGAATCTAAGGTCCCATTGTGCTAGGCACTGAACAAAAGATAAGTTCTTCCAGGCATAGGCTAAGTGTAAAATGAGAGAACAGGTGGATACAGACAGATGGGGAGCACGAGGAAGCAATGCAAATACTGATCAGCACGATAAGGAGTAGCCACCGTACACCAACCGCCTAACCACTGTCAAGTTTTTGTAATCCTCAGATGAGGAATGGTTTAAGGATGGAGTTAAAGGAAGACGGTGCAGTTGCTTTGTTGATGTTTATGGGGAGCCTCTTCCATGCGAGAGGGACAGCACTGGAGAAAGTGCAAAAGTGCTTGTTAGAAAGTTACAAATGGGCAATCAAGATGGACATTTTTCAGAATAGAGGAAGTATTTGACATCAATGAACTTAGATGAAGGGAAGAAGGGAGAGGAGAGGCGAGGCAGGGGAGAGGCAGGGGAGTCAAGGATGGATGTTTTAGTATGGAAGAGACAAAGGTATTCTGGTATTGGGAGGGAAAGGTACCTGAGGGGAGGGGAGGAGATGGGATTGAGTCACTGGGATGGCAAAGGGAGAGCAGAAGAGAGCCAGTGACAGGAAGAAGGGGGGAGGGGGAGGTCACACTGGATTTGGTCTGTTATCTCTTTGTGAAAGTCTTAACATTTCTGAGAAGAGGGGGTGGGAGAGCGGAAGCTGACAACACGTGTCTGCGGTGGGTACGGGATTCAATCTGGATGGAAAAGTAAAGCCACTTAGCTTGAAATGGTAGAACTGGAAAAGAGAATTAACTTGTAATGGAAGTAAGCATGGTCTGAATTTCTAGAGATACTCCACTGCACGAGAGTAGGAAGTGGATTGTGGGAGTGAACCAGGGTTGAGGATTAACAAGGCAGACCATGTAATGGGAGAGGAGCAGAGACATCAAGGGTGGAGGACACTGAAGCATGGAGAGAATCAGACACTCAGGTCAATGGAAAAAAAAGAGAAGAGATGGCAGGGAGGAGAAGGCTGAGAGCAAAAGAGAAGTCTTCAGCATTGATGGACTGAGTCATAGAAGGGCCAGGTGACTGGGCGTGGGGGAAGGAGCAGATGGGCAATGCTAAAAGACGAACTGATGATCACAAAGGGGAACTCAGCGACAGAGATGAGTGCTTGGTAAAGACCAGGTCACATGAACAGCCATTTTGCTGAATAGGAAAATCGATCCAGGGTTGCAAGTTAAATTCATAGATTTCAAGGCAAGAAGGGACAACCGTTGCAATCATCTAGTCTGATCTCCTGTATAACATAGGTCACACACTTATAATTCCTAGGGCACATCTTTTAGAAAAACACCCAATCTTGATTTAAAATGTGTCACAGATGGAGAATCCACCATAACTAAGGCTACGTTTTAGTCATGGGTATTTTTAGTAAAAGTCATGGACAGGTCACGGGCAGTAAACAAAAATTCACAGCTCATGACCTGTCCACAACTTGTACGATATAACTAAATCTTGTGTGATCAGGGCTTGGGGAGTGTGGGGGTGTTGTGGGTGCTCAGGGTGGCGGGGGGGTTGGCGGGCTCACTACCCAGCTCCGCATGGCTCCCCGGAAGCGGCGACATGTCCCTCCCTCAGTTCCAAGGCAGAGGCACAGCCAGTGGGCTCACGCGCTGCTTCCGCCCTGAACACCGGCTCCACAGCTCCCATTGTTTGGGAACCATGGGAGCCAGCGGGAGCCTGCAGGCGGAGGCAGCACACAGAGCCACCTGGCCACGCCTCTGCCTAGGAGCTGAGGGAGGGACATGTCATTGCTTCTGGGGAGGCCCCCCCCCCCGAAGTAAGTGCTGCCTGGAGCCCTCACCCCCCACCCACACCCAACCCCCAGTCCTGAGCCCCCTCTCACACCGAAACTCCTGCTGCTGTGGGGAGGGGGGGAAAGAGGGCGATGGCCCAAGACTGCCCCAGCAGCAGCCGGTGCGGCTGGCCCAAGGCTGCCCGAGCTGCTCAGGCGGCCCCCGGGCCAGCTGCTGCAGAAATCACTGAGGCCCCGGAAAGTCACGGAATCCGTGAATTCAGTGACCTCCGTGACAAACTTGCAGCTTTAACCATAACCCTTGTTAAGTTGTTCCAACCGTTAATTACTCACTGTTAAAAATGTACACCTTGTTTCCAGTCTGAATAACCAATGGACTGTGTTATACGTTTCTCTACTAGATTAAAGAGCCCACTATCAAATATTTGTTCCCCACGTAGGTAATTACAGACTGCAATCAAGTCACCCATTAACCTTCTCTTTGTTAAGTTAAACATATAACGATTGAACTCCTTGAGTCTAAGCCATGTTTTTTTAATCCCTTACTCATTATCATGGCTCTTCTCTGAATGCTCTCCAATTTATCAACATCCTTCTGGAATTGCGGACACCAGAACTGGACACAGGATTCCAGTAGTGGTCGCACCAGTGCCAAATACAGAGGTAAAATCACTTCTCTACGCCTATTTGAGATTCCCCTATTTATGTGTCCATGCATTAGCCCTTTCAGCCACAGCCAAACATGGGAGCTCTCGTTCAATTATTTATCCAACACAACACCAAATCTTTTTCAGAGTTACTGCTTCACAGAATAGAGTCTCCCATTTTATAAGTATGAGGCTGCGAAGGACAGACAAGGATTAGAGCAATGTGATTCCAAGTTTATACGTTTCCATCTCAGCGATTGAATTAAAAACAAAAAACAAAACAAAAAAACCACTTACTGGTATAGCAGAAGAAATGAGGCATATGGGGAGGCTACCATAGTGGATTAGCACAAAATAACCCTGAGATTACAGAAATATTTTTCTGTGTGGGATTTATCTTTCATGTCTCATTAAACAATTTACAGAAGTGTCACTCCCTAATTTGCTGTCTATTATTTAATGTTGTCCTTTGCCCTCTCTTGAAAGTATCCATCACATGCAGGGCTATGCATCAGCTACCAGGAGGCTTGAGATGGGGTAGAGTTAGCACTAGTATGTTAAGAATTTAAAATTACAAGCTATCCTTAAATGACAGTGTAATTTAGAATCTAACCTTTTACTTATAAAACTCCCTCATGTTACAAGCATTAGAACACTTCATTAATCACCGCCTCACTCATGCTACTATAAACAAACTACTGCAAAATTTTACGCTAAGAAAAAGAGATATTCATGAAATGGAGAGGCAAGACAGATGTGTGGAAGATTCAGTGAGGTTACCCTTCAGCTAAGCATGCACTCACTCAGGCAAGTTTTACTTTAACCATCTTCTCATCTAATGGTTTGTTCATGCTGATTTTGCAGAGAGATGCTCAAAGCCCACCTGTCACAGCTATCAATTTCCAAAAACTAAGCTAAAATAAATTTCCCAAGAAGATTAAAAAAAAATCAGACTTTAATAGTCCTATTTGCTACTTATCCAATAGACATTTCCTTTTAAAGTGAGATTTATGCCCCTTTCCACTAGCACAGATCCAGTTGGAACCTGCCCAAGCTCATAAGCCACATTTTGACTGACTAGAAGGAGCTTTCATTCCATTCATTCCAAATGCTGACACGAGACAGCTCTTCAGAAACTGAATTATTCTAAGGAAGCTAAAAGAAACTAATAAGACTTAATCACTGTGAGCCTGAGGAGGGACAAGGAGGAGTGGCAGCAGGCATACCCCTCCAGGAGGAAGAAATGCCTATACCAGCACCCTTTCAGCCCTTCAATATTGTATATGAGCAACACGCCATGCCCCACTGCAAGCAAACAAGCATTCAAATCCTCACTTACAATTAGATTAGAATAGTCTATAGGTAAGAAAAGAAAAGCTTGCTCATAAAGTATGAATATTTGTTACTGAATGCACAAATAAATGCAGTGGTAGCTTATGTATTATTATGTCCTCTATAGGGGTAGATGTGTCCCCTGAAGGCCAGAGGATCTCATTTTTCCCCACTTTACCCCTTCAACATGGAAGTCAGAGCCATCATTCTTTTAAGAACATAAGAACAGCCATACTAGGTCAGACCAAAGGTCCATCTAGCCCAATATCCTGCCTTCTGACAGCGATCCACCCATCACCCATTCCCAGCTTCTGGCAAACAGAGGCTAGGGACACCATCCCTGACGATTCTGGCTAATAGCCATTGATGGACCTGTCCTCCATGAACTTATCTAGTTCTTTTTTGAACACTGTTATAGTCTTCACCTTCACAACATCCTCTGGCAAGGAGTTCCAAAGGCTGACTGCGCGCTGTGTGTTTTTGGCTAAAAAGAAGATGGGCACTAAAAGGAGACCTACCACTCAGTGTAAAATACAATATGTGCACTCACTATAAAGAATGTTTATTTTAGAGAAGTCAACAGAACAAGTAGTTTACCCTTGACATACTGGAAGAATAAAGAAGGTCATGTACATATGTTTTAAACTTTAAACTGTATGAGGGCCCAAACTACTGCTAAGCCTGTTTTTCTAACATACTGTGAATAAATAAGCATCCAGTTCTCTGAAGGCAGGAAGGTACAAAATAATTGAAATCAGATTCTTGGTTTCATTCAGGCCCATAAAAGGCAGAGGAGCTAAGGGCATCACCCTCCAGACCTAGAGGACACCAAATTGAAGGGAACAACAGCGCAGTTCTTCAGATCTAACTGATCACTCTGCACTGATATCTGCTTGGATCCATGGCTCCAACAGTATTTTCAGGACATCACCTCCAACCTCTGGAAACCATGCTTATTCCTTCCTTTCAGGGTAGCCAGCTGGGGAATGCAAGTATCTTCTAAACCCTCCGGTCTTACAGCTCGTTGGATCCAGGAGTGCTTCAACAAGGATCTTGGGTCTGATAGACCAGTAGTTTGAAACCTTTTTTCATTTGCAGACCCCTACAGAATTTTGAATGGAGGTGTGGATCGCTTTGGAAATCTTAGACATAGTCTGCAGATTCCCATGGGTCCATGGACCACAGGTTGAAAACTACTATTCTATGGTAACAAAAGCCTTTCGTGGACCCATTAGTCTACAGACCACAGATTGAAAACCACTGTGATAGACTATTTACGCTTAGAGTTCCTCAGCTCCAATACAGTCTAGATGCAGAGTGGGTCAGTTTGAGGTACTCTGCACCAAGAAGGAGAAAACATCCTTGGCCTGAGCCTTCAACACTTCATCCCACAGGAGAAGCAAGAGTCTGTTCTCACTGGAGACAGGCCCAAGTAGTATAGCATATATACAGAGCACCTCCTTGAGCAGTGCCCTTCAAACATCTTATTTCTGCATTCAAAGCCCAATATTTTGTCTTGATCAGCCACAACCTCAACTACATCACACGGACACAGTCAAAATAGCAATATAGTCACCCTGCACAGACAAGCTTTACCCTTAAGACCGTACGTTCAACAGTGCCCGAGGAGCAAATTGTTGATCGCAGTCTTTATCCTGGCACTGTAGGTGATCTTTTAGATATTCTGGGCCCAGGTCATTGAGCACCCTGAAGATGAAAAACAAAACCTTGAACTTGATTCAATAGTCTAAGGGAAGCCAGTACAGAGAGCAGGTAAGTCCGATGTACTCGTGGTAGTCCATGTTGACAAGGAAGTACTGCTACAAATTCTGCACTACTTGGAGTTTCGTAAGATCTGGTGGCTTCATGCCCAGATCATGCTCATGCTTCACTCTCAGCATGAACATTAATTATTATTACATTGCTGATCATTTCTGCAGATTGTATGAAACAGACCAGATAGGAATTGAGAGAGAGTTGCTGCAAGGAGATAGGGAGGGAAGAGGGAGAGAAAAAGGAAAGGAGAATGAAGAAGAAAGAGAATGTGACAATAAGGTACTGAATAAACAATATCTAAAAGTTTATTTAATACATAACAGGCAGGTTCTCCCCCTTGATCTCTGTAGGAACTTCCTGGTGATATCAGTAGGCGATCACTGTGGATTGAGGGAATATCTGGTCCTAAATGTAAAACCAGGCCCACAGGGCATAAACATAGAATTTGGCCCTCTGCACAAAATGATTTTGATACCCCTGCCACAGACACTTGGATATAAATAAGATGATCAGTATGATGGGTCCAAGCAGGCTAGCCAAACCAATAATTGTTTATTCTAGTTTTAACAAAGTTTCTAAAATACACTATTAAAACTATCAACTAAAAATAAACAAGGCCCTACGCTGGCTCTGACCTATTGCCTTCAGCAGAGGAAAGGAACCAAACACAGGCAGAGTAGCAGCCCTTTGTATACTTTTACACTAGTGCTTGGGTCTGCAAGGAATCCTATACATAGGCCAAGAGACCACTGCTTTCTAGATCATTCCAATCCCTATTGCCAAGTACACACACACACACACGTCAAGAGCAAGAATGCATAGAGAGAATTCTCAAAGGACAAGCCAGATTTTTTTCCAGACTCCAGCAACACAGACAAATTAATTTTAACCAATAGTACCAGTCTTTCAGAAAACATAAGCAAAATCAACAACAGTTCAGAACCAGTGCCTTAATTTAGCACATCTTTGTAAGAGTGATGTGCTTGCACTACTAAAAGTTGCTAGCACTCAGTAAAACAAACAAACAAAAAAAAAAACTGTGTTTATAGCTAATAGACCCTGCCCTACACTAGAAAATTACTTTGGAATTAGTACATCGTTCAGGGGTGCCATACCCCTGCGTGATGTAATTATACTGACCTAACCAGTGTGGACAGCGCTATGTCACAGCAGGAGAGCTTCTCCCACCAACACAGAACAGAAACACAGAATATCAGGCTTGGAAGGTACCTCTGGAGGTCATCTAGTCTAACCCCCTGCTCAAAGCAGGACCAATCCCCAGACAGATTTTTACCCCAGTTCCCTTGATGGCCCCCTCAAGATTGAACTCACAACCCTCAGTTTAGCAGGTCAATGCTCAAACCACTGAGCTATCCCTCCCCCCATAGCTACTGCCTCTCTCAGATGTGGAGCTATGCTGACAGAAGTGCTCTCTCCCGTCAGCACAGAGTCTTCACCAGACATGGTGCAGCTGCACTGATGTAGTGCTTCTAGTGTAGATGAGCCCCAAGTGTTGCTTTAAGAAATTAAAAATTGGCATTTCAGCAGACAACTTAATGTGATTTTTGTAAGTGCAAACTAAACTGAAGAGCTTGAAAGCAGCCCCATACCTGATATTATATGCCTGTTCTTACACTTAACTGCTGTCAAGTATCAGGGGGTAGCCGTGTTAGTCTGTATCTACAAAAACAACAACGAGTCTGGTGGCACCTTAAAGACTAACAGATTTATTTGGGCATAAGCTTTCGTGAGTAAAAACCTCACTTCTTCGGACGCACTTAACTGCTGCTGTCCTTCCTTTTAGTGTACTAAAAGTGTCAGACACTAGTACAACTGAACAGCAACTAAACTGGATTTCAAATACCAATTTAATATTAAGGTGGTTTAGTATGAATTTACCATTTTTGTACCAAAAAAGGATAATGCTAGCTCAAAGTTGGCCTGTAATTGAAATAACCCAAAGGGTTTTAAGCTGATCCTTTTAGCCAACATAGTGGGAATTTACACCCCATGTGCCCTACAAGGAAACATTTAAAATGTAGAATTGTATTACAGATACACCACTGAGCAACTGGAAACACCCTTTATAAACAAGGTCTGAACTCAAGTAGTGGCTAGGAGCAACAAAACAAATGTAAAGTAACACTCCATGAAGAGCACCACCACCCCCTCCCCCTCTTGGACATCACTTTATTCAGAATCTGTCACCTCTCTGAAGCTAATGTATGCTATCACCATGAGAGACATGAGGTGCTATGATTACTTTCTTTCTGACAAGGGGGAAAGTAGTAGTCCATCACAACAGGACAAGTAGTTCATCACTGAGTAGTACATAGTGTAGTTGTAAACATGTCAGTCCAAAGATATGAGAGAAATAAGGTGGGTGAAGTAATATCTGTCGTCATAGGACAAGAGGGGTTTAGTGTGTTACAGATTGCTGTAAATAAGCCATAAATCCATTGTCTCTCTTCAGTCCATTCTTTTTGGTGTTTAGCATAGTTATGAAATTAAGCTCCCAGCTCATCTCTTGAACGTGTTGTGCAGGTTTCCATTCCTCAAAGAAAACACTTCCACAGTCGTGCAGGTTAACAGATCATTCTACCTTGAATAGTCCCATACAATATGTGCGAACTCTGTATGCTAAACGAGCTGTTCCACCTTACATTTTGCTGTGATACTGGGAGAACCTTTCCCAGACCTGAAGAGCTCTGTGTAGCTCAAAAGCTTGTCTCTCTCGCCAACAGAAGTTGGTCCAATAAAACATATTACCTCACCCACCTTGCATCACTGAGTCCATGTCTACACTAGCAAGCTTACAGTGTCACAGCTGTACCGATGTAGCTGCTCTGCAGGGCCACCCGGGGAGGGCGGGGGGGGGAAGAAGTGGGGCAATTTGCCCCAGGCCCCACAGCGGCCTCCATGAGAATATAGCTCTGGGTCAAGTGAAAAATTCTATAGTATTGCAACTTTTTTTTTATGGAAGGGGCCCCCAAAATTGCTTTGCCCCAGGCCCCCTGAATCCTCTGGGCAGCCCTGCTGCTCTGTGCCGATGGGAGAGAGCTCTCCTGTTGACATAATAAAGCCACCTCAAAGAGCAGCGGTAGCTATGTTGGCAGGAGAAACTTTCCTGCCAACATAGGACTGTGCACACTACCGCTTATGCCAGCGAAATTTATGCCCCTCAGGGAGGTGTTTTTTCACACCCCTGAGCGACATAAATTTTGCCAACATAAGTGGTAGTGTAGACATGGCCTGTGTACAGCATTTTGACTCTACTTAGAAGCTAGAACTAGGTGGTGATTAAGTTTGGATCAGGACATGCCCCACCACCCAAAAAACTTTGAAGTTTAAACTCTTCTGCATACTCTGCCATTTTGACACTGACTACCGTGCTGTTGATAACACTGGCTTATGGAATATTGGACTCACTTCCATCTTCAGTTACCAAAAAGCAATAGACCCAACTTTAAACTAGAACTCCACCACAAAACCTTAACAGCTACCTTGTACACTTGTATCAATATATTAGCTAATCAGAAGGTCGCACAAACCATTCACATGGAAAGTGAATCTATCTTAACATTCCTGATGTCACCATTCTGGTTTTGCATAAAGTGTGAGTTTGATGAAGCTAAGATGTATATCGCTTTCAGTATCTGTTGGAGATTAAAATGAATGCCTTATGGAGCGCATTACGAACACTGCATGTAACATGAAAGCAGCAAGGAATACAGTACAGTTTTCTTTTATTTACATGCTTTCATGTTTTCGGACTGGTGGGCTGTCTCCGGATGCAACATTTGCTGTCACTAAATGAAGTTTTTGTCTGTTAACTTCCTAGTCTGTTTATACAGGGCTGGCAGACCTAGGTGGGTAGCTAGAGGAGTTGCACCTGCCTGAGAATTAGAGGAAGAAACTGGCTGCTGAGGCTGCTCCGGGGCGGACTGACCAGATGAATGTTATACTGTCACTGCAAAATACAGCAGGTTACCCACTTGATGCATTTTTTTCTATCTAGTCTGACAGTGTTGCCTAGTGGAGTTTCTCCTTCAAGATGTTACTCGTGGGGGAATTCTGCACCAAAATAATAAAAATTCTGCGCACATTTTAAAATTCTGCAGATTTTATTTATCAAAATAACATTACATAATCATGCTAGTTTCAATTATTTTGGTAATTTATTTCAAAATGCCTGTCAGCAACTATGTCTGTAACAATAGAGAGAGACAAAAATTCCCCCAGGAGCAGAGTTAAAGAAACCCCATGACAACCCAGTTTCCTGTTTCTCTGCCCCCTCCCAGAGTCCAGCTGGGGGTGGGGGGGCCAGACACCCATAATCCCTATACCCGAACCCACTACTTAAGCCTAAAATGTCTACCAAATAATTTACTAACAAAGTAATGAGACAATCTCTGCTAAAGTGACATTCATTTGAATTAAGGTGGCTGTGATTATGTTGGTTTCTTTGCAATTGTTTAAAGTACAAAAATCCACCAAAATTAAAAAAAAAAAAAACATGCAAATATACCTGATCAAGAGACTGAACTGCACATGTGAACTCTCTGGAATAAGTATTAATCTAAAATGTTGGAGAAATGAATGACTGATGGATTTTAAGTAGAACATAAAAACAGTAAATTCAGTATTAAGGGGTTCAAACACAGCCTAAGTTAGAAGTAACTAGAAGTGAACATCCAGAAGCTGCTTGATGGGCTAAGTGAAATGACTGTTTCAATACGTAATGTCCACATCACAAAAATATCATACATTGGAATTCTGATTGGCTCACAACCCAATAACCAAGAAGTGAAATGACATGGAGTCTAAACTAGTACCAGTTTTACACATACAGCTAATTCACATATTAAAAAGCTGAACAGTGCAGTGCATTTGTCTTTCTCCCACTGAAGACATCCTTTGGGAAATGTCCTTGTATGCACGGAAGCTGATATGGCTGCCATTCCACCCACATCTGGCATTCTTGGGATCTAAATCGAGCACAACCTGCCTGCGTTAACCAGTGACCCTGAACAGAAATAATCCCGGCAGAAGCCAGAATTACGGCAGAGTGGAACCAGTCCAAATATAAGCTCTGAACAAACCATTTCAAGTTAGTGAAAGTGTAACCAGACGGAATGGAAAAACTATTCCCAGTTTGAGATAAGTATATGCCACAAGCACAAAGACAACTCTACTGTCATCTAAAAATACCCTTCTACAAAGACTACAAGGAGCTACACACAGCAACTGGAAGGATCCTGCAACTTCCATAACTTGCCACTGGATCGTCTTGAGAGCTCAGTTAGAGTTGATCACACCAGACAAAGGATAAGAGCCAGAGAAGAAGCTATCACTCCTTAGTTTATGATAAAGGATATTTACAGGACCAAAGGAAAAATTGTGTTTAATGTATAAAATATTAAAACTAAATATTTAATACATATTTTCTCTATGTTCAGTATTACCTAAATTAGTGTTTTTACTGTGGCCATATTAAATACAGACCACAAAATACTTGTCAGTCTGAGATACTCATCTGTAATATTTATAATGAATATTTTACTTGTTTTGTACATTGAGAAAATTAAGCACTTTCAATGTAATAGATAAATCGGTGCTCTTCAGTCTATATTAGCAGGAGTCTATGTTAGTATTACATATAAAAAACTACATAAAACATGTAGATTGTGAAGTCAAGCACTTAAAAATTAGGAAATGCCAGATTTAAGGCTGCCTGTGCAATATATATTAATTCTGCCTCCATATGCATCCATCCTCTCTGTGCTTTCGTTAAGTGTGATGAAGTTAATGCCTATCTTTTTGTGTGATATGCTTTATGCTTATAAGTTCAAAATACTTATGCTTCCAGGAGGAACTTTTCATTGCAAGTGCTCATAACGCAAATAATAGCGTGTGTGATTCACCACCTATGGTGATTTCCGGATGCCTCAACCATGGTTTCCCTAACATGCCGGTGGTTTGGGTGACAAGTGTCGGCATTGACCTCAGAATCTGCGAGCCCAGGGCGACTACTGCCAGCAGCGGTAAGGGAGGGGTGGGCTTCCTGTGTTCTCTCATGGCCGCAAACACCCCTCCTCCTGGAGCCACCTCGGACAAAGACCGCAATTTGGGAGGCTTAACACTGGTCCCTGGTCTCAAAGCACCATTCATGTTGCTGAGGGGAAGTGACATTGTCCACCTGCGCTCACGACACTGGTTTCCCACAAGTTGCAGCCTAAGTTCCCTGTAAGCTGCACAGCAGCCTATTTAGTGGCGTGCAGACGCTCAGGGAACCAGCCCGGGGACCTGCTGCAGCCAGGGGAGAGGCGCCCCTCCCCAGGCCCCAACCTAGCCTGGCCCCCAACCTGCCACAGGCAGGGCAGCTCCCCGGCCCTAACTATGCTGCAGCCTGGATCCAGTCGCGACTGGGGCAGCTGCAGGCCTAGATCTGGCCCGGGGGCGGCCACAGGCCGAGACCCAGCCAGCCCCAGCCCCAGACGCGGCACCCCTCCCTGGCCCCAGCTCCGGCCCGGATCTGCTGGGGCTGGGGAAGGGACGCTTATCCTGTGGCCCCAGCCCCGGAGCTGCTGCAGCAGGGAGAGGCACCTCTCCCCCCCAGCCAAGGTGCTGCTGTGGGGAGAGAGAGCTGGGGGGGGGGGGGAGTCCTCTCTCCCCACCGTAGTCCCGGAGCACTCTCCTGCACCCCAAACTCCTCATCCCAGGCCCCACCCCAGAGCCCACACCTCCAACTGAAGCCCTCCCCCCAACCCTCTGCCCCAGCCCTGAGCCCATCCCCAGCCCCACCCCAGTGCCCACACCCCCAGCCCTCGCACCTCTGCACTCCAGCCCTCTGCCCCAGCCCTGAGCCCCCTCCCACACTCCGAACCCCTTGGCCCCACCACATGAATTTTGTTATGTGCACTGATATGAAGATGATGTGTCACACATTACCTCCACATTGGTGCACAAAACAAAATTCATTCCACACATGGATGGGAAAAATTAGAGGGAATACTGGTTGCAGCACAAGGCCTGTCACCCATGCCTCTAGGCCATACTCACCATAGCTGGAACAGCAAACCGGTTCATTGAATAGCTAGGGATTCTGATTATGTTCTGGCTTGTACTTGAGTGTAATATGGGGAGGGATTTTTAAATAGCAACCTTGTACTAGACTCTGGGTATGCACTGACAATGGTTACCTTGTGCTTTGCATGCCTTACAGTGGAAAGCTTGGCCTTCAGCACACCCTCCACACTGGCGGACAGGCTGCCACAGATTAGAAGACTGAAAAAGAGACTGCATGATGACATGTTCAACAAGATAATGAACACCTCCGGGACAGCTGTTACAGAGCTCAGAGCCTGGAGGATTTCATTGTCTGAAAAACTGGCCAGAGAGAGCAGGAGAGCATCCCAAGAGCACAAGTGTACCACGCAGGATGAGATGCTGCAGATTATGAAGGACCAGACAGACATGTTGAGGTATCTGGTTGAACTTCAAAAAAAACAGCTTGCTAGACTCCCTCTGCAGCCCCCACAGAATGGCCTGCAAACATCACTCTATTCCCAATCCCCTTCCCCAAAACGTTCCTGGAAGTGTGTGGTGGGGGGGGGGGGGAATGCAGTATCCCTTCCACTCAACATCAGAGGAGGGTGCTAAGAACAAAGCCATTTGAAGACCTTTGATGGACAAATCTTCTGTGCTTTCTCAGGAAAGCTGACTTGGTTTCTCCCCTCCCAATTTTATCATATCATTTGCCCCAGGTTAAATTATTTTCTTGTTCTTTCAGTTTCTTCATATTTGTGCAATAAAAGTCAATGTTTCAAGAATGAAATACTCTATTTATTCCAAGCATGAGGTTTTTGGTGGGAGTGGGAGGTACAGGGAAACTGATGCAACAGAGGGGATGGTATGGGAAGGCACAATGCAACAAATGGTACACATTACTGTGGCTCATTACTGAACCGGGTTTTCAAAGCCTCCCGGAGACACAAAGCTCCTCGCTGGGCTCGTTTTATTGCCCTAGTATCTGGCTGCTCAAAATTAGCTGCCAACCTGTCCACCTTCATGCCTCCACTCTTACGGAAACTTCTCTCCCTCTGACTCACAGATATTATGGACCACACAGCAGGCAGAGAGAACAAAGGGGATATAGCTTTCACTGAGGTCTAACCTAATAAGCAAACTGCTTAGTATGTTAGACCTAGTAAATGTCCAAAGGCATAGTCCACCACCATTCTGCACTTACTCAGCCTCTTGTTGAACCACACCTTACTGCTTTCCGGGTGGCCAGCGTATGGCTTCATGAGCCATGGGAGCAAGGGGTAGACTGGGTCTCCCAGGCTCGCTATAGGCATTTCAACACCATCAATGGTTATTTTGTGATCTAGAAAGAAAGTCCCAGATTGTAGCTTTCGTAACAGACCTGGGTTCCTAAAGATGTGCGCGTCATGCACCTTTCCTGACCATCCCACACTGATGTCAGTGAAATGCTCCCTGTGATCCACCAGTGCTTACAACACAATTGGAAAGTATTCTTTTCGGTACAGTACTCTTTGGCAAAGTGGTCTGGTGCCAAGATAGGAATGTGTGAGATATCTATCGCCCCACCGCAGTTAGGGAACCCCATCGCAGCAAAACCATCCATCCACTATGTTCTGCACTTTGCCCAGAGTCACTACCTTTCTTAGAAGAAGTCAATTAATGGCCCTGCACACTTGGATCACAACAGCTCCCATGATGGATTTACCAACTCCGAATTGATTCCCCCTCCGAATTGATTCCCCACTGACCTGTACCAGTCTGGCATTGCAAGCTTACACAGAGCAATCGCCCCTCGCATCTCCACTGTCAGAGCAGGTCTCATTTTAGTACTGCTGCGTGTCAGATCTGGGGAAAGCTCTGCACAAAGTTCCTGGAAAGTGGCCTTCTGCATTTGAAAGTTCTGCAGCCACTGCTCATCATCCCATAGCTGCATAACAATGCAATCCCACCAGTCAGTGCTTGTTTCCCGGGACCAGAAATGGCACGCCACCATGTTCAGCTGCTGCACGACTACCAGCAGCAACCAGGAATTGTTTCATTCTATGGCCTGCGGCAGGATTGCTTGAATGACATTGCGAAGTTCCACATAGCGGTTCCTGTCTCGGCTCTGGAAATACGGCAGGACAAGGCGTGAGGTGTTTGTAATGCTCACAACAAGAGTGCATAGCTGAGTGGGGGTCCAGGGTTCTCGGGCACTGGCATACACACAGCTAAGCCAGGCTTTCGAAAAAAGGCGTGAAAAAGTATGGGTTGTTTGCCATTGATATCAGAGGGAGGGAGGGAGGAAGGAAACTGCATCATGGGAGTTCAAAGCCATGTTCCCATTCCCCCCACACAACAATGTTTTGGACCCATGAGGCATTGCAAGCCCTTCCCAAAAACCCCAGCGGCTAGTTGCATTGTGGGAAAGCTACCCAAGGTGCACCGCTCTATACATAATGCAAGTGCTGCTAGTAAAGATGCATTGCACTGACACAATGACTGCGGTGTGAACATGCCCAACCAACTTAACTACTGCAGCAGCTGGATGTCAAATTAAGTCGACCTAACTTTGTAGTGAAGACATGCCCATAGTCTCTGCCACTCTTACCCAGAGGAAAATTCCTTCCCAACCCCAAACATGACAATCAGTTAGACCATGAGCATGTGGGCAAGACCCAGCAGCCAGATACCTGGAAAAGAATTCTCTGTAGAAATTCAGATCCCTCCCCATCTAGCATTCCATCACTGTATTATTTGATACCGTATTATAACATATAATTTTATTAATGGGTAAATAGAGATAAGAGGCGTTGATTATTTTTTAAGAAACTATGTAGAAAATTAAAAGTTATCTATAGTACTGTATAACAGACTCCTACAATCTGAGGAATTGTCATTGCCAAGTGACCACAAATAGTACTACAAATACTTCGGACATTGTCTATTTTAAATAGAAATGCAATCAGTGAGAAATATATTTACTCATTAACAAAGTTAGGGTATTTGTTCTATATTAAATAAAGTAACACATTATATTTACTTAACATACCAGCTGAAAATGGCCTAGTAGACAGAGCACTGGACAGGGTCTCAGGATATCTGGATTTCTATTCCCAGCTCTGCTACTGACTTTCTGGGTGACCTTCAGCAAACCACTTCACCTCTCCTTTACCTCCTTTGTGAAGCGCTTTCAAACACTATTATCTAACCACCTTTATTTTGTCATCTTTAGCCTCTTATTTGCTTTAAATTCTATTCTTTTCTAATAAAAGTTATAAATTAATTTTTTTCTCCAGTCTGTATTTTAGCCAAGGAACAGAGATTGGATCTCAAGAATTATGAGAAACTTAGCAGAGATAATACCTTAATTAAAATTACTTAACCTCAACGTGTTTTATAATGTTTCTTTCTCAGAGATCATGTATTAAAGACTACGACACATACAGATTTATGGTTGCAAGGGCAAACTCAAATCTGACATTTCCTAACTTTTGAGTGCTGGATTTTGCAATTAAATAAAGTTCTTTTAATACAGTTTTTGTATGCAAATTCTAGGATTTTTTTAAAGTAAAAAATAAATATTATGTATAATTGTAACCAACAGTGTTCACAAGGTTGGAACTCTGAACCTTCAGCATGACATCACAGACAGCTACCACTTGTGCTCCAGCGCTTACTATGTTAGCTGACAGAGCAGGTGGGTTGTAGGGTGGTAGGTGCATATGGAGCACTACCGTGTCCCAGGGTCCAGAAGGGAAGGCTAAAGTGGTCTCGTGAGTCTAACCTGCAAGCTCCAGAGACAACAACCAGGTCAGAAGCAAATCTCCCTCAAACTGATGGGAAGGGGTAAGGTACATTCCTACCATGATGCTGTCTCCGGACTCCATTCAGGGGCTTTCTTTCATATCACCTTCTTGTTAGGTGTGACAAATCTGAAATGTCTCCCACTAGCCCCCTGGCTACCAAAAGGACTCTCTCTAACTTCCACATATTCTCTTCCTGACAGTCCTAGAGGGTCTTTGCTACTCTGCTCCTCCCATAGTCTCATTTTGGGTCCTCCTCTACTCCAATAAACCCAGTGCTTCTGCAGTTTCTTAGTTTAATCCTGTTATTGCTTGGGAAAGCTGACATTGATCGGGTTCACTGCTGCCAGCAGGAGTCTTAACAGCTGTATTAACATCAAAGGTCCTGTCGATTCAATCTGCTGCTGCTTGAGGGAAGTTGTGAGCAGCAACAAATGTGAGTTTAATACCAGCAAGCGGAGGACTTTAGTTTGATAATATTTACCCACAGAAAGGCAGTGGTGTGTAACAGTTGGGACTACTAGCTCGGGATTTCCTTGTATTAATCATGGCTCTGACACTGGCTTGCTGTGACTATGAGCAAGTCATAAAAGCTCTCCACCTCAGTCCCTGCCATCTGCAGAATGGGATCATCTCTACCTACCAGACAGGAGTATTAAAAAGTAGGTTGCATTTGCAAAGGCGAAGGCAACCATAGAAAGTTCAATTCCCAAACCCCGAGATAAAAACAAACGTAGGTTCAATGCATTGGCCAAGACAGCGAAGTGCCATGACACACGGGCTACACACTCCAGACCGTGCCCTTGCCCAGACAGGTTTATTTTTACACTGTAATCTACAGACACGGGTGCTGCTCCTGGGCCAGCAGCGGGCGAATGAAACAGACGGGAGCGAGGTGGGGACTTTACCCGACCAGTGTGACTCAGCGCCGTTGCCGGGCAGGGCCATGCGAGGCGGGGAGCCGCTGTCACACCGGGACCAGCTGCAGCCCCCGGTTACAGGGGAGCCGGGGCCGCGCGGGGCGGCGCGGGGGGAGGACCGCGGGGGGGCGGCCCAGAGGCGCTTCGGACCCGGGGCGGGCGGTGATGCGCGGGGCAGCCTGGCCTCCCCCCGCCCGGGAACCGCTCCGCTCCGCGGGACAACACAGCGCGGGCGGGAGACCCACGGGCCGGCCCGTCCCACCAGCTCCCCCCCCGGGGGCCCGGGGAGCCGGGGCCCGGCCACTCCCCCCAGCGCCCCGCGGGGCCCGGCCCGCCCCACTCACCGCAGCCGCAGGTTGGCCATGAACTCGGGCATGGAGACCGAGTCCAGCAGCACGAAGTCCGCCTTGCCGAACTCCAGGCTCTCCAGCTCCGCCATGGCGCCGGGGGCTCTGCCGGCCTGCGCGGCTCCCGAGTGTCGCCTCAGCCCCGGCCCGCCCCGCCCCGCCTCACCTGGGGCGCGCGGAGCCCGCCAGGAGCGGGCGGGGCCTGCCCGGGGTGGAGCCGGGCGCGCGGCCCCGCCCCGCCTTCTCCGCCAAGGGCCGGCAGCGCCCCCTGCCGGCCGCGGCTTGGCCCCGGCTCCGGCGCTCCCGGGCCTGGGCACCTGGCCAGCGCCCCACACTGGATCCTCGGGGGACCCACATTGCGGGGCTGGATCCCACAGCCCCGAGGGAACCCCATCCCCTGGGCCCCACACGGGGGGACTCGATCCCGGGGACCCCATCCCCAGCACCCTGCATTGGGGGGTCTGGATCCCACAGCCCTGGGTGACCCCATCCCCAGGGCTCACATTGGGGGGACTGGATCCCACAGCCCTGGGTGATCCCATCCCCAGGGCTCACATTGGGGTGCTGGTTCCTGCAACCCCCAGGTGATCCCATCCCCAGCACTCCACACTTGGGGGGGGAGCTGGATCTTGCAGCCCCAGGGGGTCCCCATTCCCTGCACCCCACACTGAGGGTCTGGATCCCACAGCCCCCAGATGACCCCATCCCCAGGGCCCACATTGGGGAGGCTGGATCCCACAGCCCTGGGTGACCCCATCCCCAGCATCCTGCATTGGGAAGCTGGATCCCACAGCCCTGGGGGAACCCCACTCGCAGGTTACAGATTGGCATGCTGGATCCCACAGCCCCAGGAGACCCCATCCCCAGAACCCTGCATTGGGGGCTGGATCCCACATCCCCGTGGGACCCCATCCCCAGGGCCCCACAGTGGGGTGTTGGATCCCACAGCCTTGGAGGACCCCATCCCCAGCATTTTGGGGAGACATGGTTTTCTATGCTTGGAAACTCTCCCAAGCCTGCAAAGACTTATTTACCTACTTAAGATTATTCACGAGTAGTCCCATTGACTTCAGTGTGACTACTCATGTTAAAAATTAAACGTGTGTAAATCTGATATTGGCACTACGGTCTCTTTAATTGAAATCAGGGTCTTCAAGATGGAATGTAATCTGCAGGTGAAGTCAATGAGTCACTAGACCAAGCTACCCACTCCCATTGGTGTCTGTAGATGTAGTTAGTCTCTGGAGTTTTATTATAAATAGTACAGTTGCATAGGTAGTTTGGTAGAGGTACTAGTCCTACTTTTACTTTACAGTGGCTATGGGCCTTTCAGGTAAGGAGTGGTAGTTATGCACAATGTCCTATTTGCAATTATTTGATGGTTTTTATATGTGTATCTGAGTGTCTTCCCAGAGTGCATTCAGTAATGTGACTAGTATTTGTTATCTCATTAAATACTTTTTTTTTTATAATTCATCCCACAGATTAAGGTATTAACTAGATATTGAAATATCTAAAAATACTAAATTAAGAGCTGTAGTCCACAAAAGCTTATGCTCTAATAAATTTGTTAGTCTCTAAGGTGCCGCAAGTACTCCTGTTCTTCTTTTTGCGGATACAGACTAACACGGCTGCTACTCTGAAACCTTAATTTAAGAGCTAAATTCCTTGGTTTAAGCTTGTCTTGCTTCTAGGGAGTGTTCTTCTCTCCCAGCTGTACAGTCTGCACTCTGAGAAGGATAGAGATGTTTTGAGCTAGTCTGTCCGTATACAACAAGCTTGTAAATTCCATTCTTCCTTTTTGTGTTGTCTGCCTTAATAGCAGAGATGCAGCTTTCTTCAGTTCCCTTTCTAAGGAAGAAGATAGACTATGCCAGGGGAGATCCTCTGTGTCTCCGGCTCTACAGTAGCAAGAGAAAGGAGGGTTACTCTACCTACATATATAAAGTCCTAAAGCAAGTAAGTCCTAGTTCTACAAGAGCTTAAATATGAACATGTTATCTTTGAGCCTAGATTGAGAACTCAAGGGGGAGGGAGAGCTCTGCCTGCCCCACACTTCTTGAAAAGTACTGCTGGCCTACATAAGCCATTCTTAATGCTGTGTGGATGAGACTTGTTTAGAGCAGGCTTAGCTAACATTTTTATCTTTTCTTTAACAAGTTGCAGGAGCCTTATCTACACTAGGACTCCAAATTCAGTTTATGGTGAGAGTCTTAAATTGCTGTGGTGTAAGCAAGGTTTTTGTGCTAGAACTTCTTCTGACTTAAAAATAAATCTGTTCTGACTCCTGTCTGGGGTACTGATCATATAAACTTATGCCCCTGACTATGGTTGCTTAGGAAGAGAGCCTCTTAACTGCTAAGTAGCAGCCAACTGGAGAAATGTAGGTGTGACTTTCATGTTTGCCTGACTGTGTTAATTATCCTACCTATGGCACACCTGAATCTTCACCCTTGTGTCTAGGCCATAGGTCACTGGCTTGTGTCTGGATTAGGCGTTGCTCAGCAATGCCTATCTACTTCTGGAGGCACCCAATCTCCACCTGGGAGTAGAGGACACTTTTATTGCTTGGTCTCTTTTTACTCGGCTGCTCAGAGGGCAGGGAGGCTCTGAAAATGCCTTCTGCTTTAGATGGTAAAACACCTGGGACCAGCCCTTTTAATGACTCCTGTTCAGTATAAAGTACCTACAGTCTCATTTATAGTGAGTCCTGTACAACCTTGTTGTAGGCTGCTGTCCTGATAGACCACTCTAAGACCAGGCTGGTACTTGCACATTTAGACTCTGCTCCTCCCCATTTTGTTAAGCAACTTGGGCTGGGATTTGGTTAAATACTACCAGGCTTCTGGAGCGGTAACTTAAGCTTTGAAGTGTTACTACAGTGAGGACTCTACCCACAGCTGCACTTGTCTAACACGCATGGGTTAGACATTTCATTGCCTGCACAGCAGTTAGCCAGACTAATATAATGGCATCCCCTGCTTTGGGGAGGGAAGTGGGAGAAGTTGAGAGGTTTGACTGACTCTAAGTTGAGAACACCAGTTTTGGTGGGTTACCTGAACTACTTGACTAGTCTGACATGCTTTTTGGCTCCTTCAAGAGCTGCTTCATTAAAGATGAATAGAGGTTGCTTAACTTTGCCTCTTGCCCTTCCAGACCAAGGAAATCAAACTTAAACCTCACACCTTAACTATCTGTTTCCTGGTCTAATGCCTCCCATGCAACCCTAACTCTACCCATGTGGAACAGGCACAGGAAATGCAACAAACCCTTACCCATAGTTTAGAAAACATTCCACTTTCTGTGTGCTCAGCATAGCAGGCTGTGAGACTTGCAACTACAATGCCCCAAGATCCCTGCTTATGGGCTGTCATGTGGGAGGTCAGACTGTGACTTCAGTGGTCCCCCCTGGCTACTAAAAGCTAGGAAGGTTCTTGACACTTGTTTCCGTGACAATGCTGATGTGTGTCTTGGAGAGTTGTAGTGCTGTGCTATGATCTTGAGGGCAGTGACAGGAGGTGGGAGAATGGCAGCGTGTGGTGTAGGCTTTCATGAGCTTAAGTCTTGGTTTTGCATTCTGGAAGGGTATAAGCCAGTGGTAAGCAACCTTAATTCATCTGTATGAAAGCTCTTTGAACTCCTGGCTTCTATGCATTAACAGAGTCCCTGATCTAACAATTAGATAGGCTGCTTTAGGACTAGTGGTGTGTTGCTGAACTTGCCACTAAATTAGTGCACTTCTAAGCAAGTGACTTGACATTAATGCTCCTTCTCTGGCAGACTCATCAAGTCTCAGGGGTCTCCTGCTGGATTGCTGATGTCATAAATTCTCTGGATAAACCACAGTTGTTTGGGAAAGTTGCATTAGAGGCTGCCAGGTTGTCTCTCTACAACAAGAGAAGCCTCATTACCTGCAGGGAGGTCCATGCTGCAATGAAGTTAGTGCTTCTGCGTGAGCTCTCCAAGCAAGATAGGTGTGAGACCATCAAAGCTGTGACTAAGTCCACTGGCTGTAAATGAACTCTTATTAATATGTAATGGTTTTAATGCTTGTGAAGGTTTAATGTATAATAAAGTACTTGTAATTATTGCTGCTTTGTGAGGATCAGTTACTGAAATGCCTCTTTAGTTGAGGCAGGAAGCATCCTAGCGCACACACCCCCTCTGGATTGGTGCTCTGGTTGTAGAGTACAGGAGGCTCTAAGTCATGCAAGTCATAGGGCTCCTTCTTGCCTGAACCAAAAGAGGCTGCAGAGGTGCCATGTACACCTTCTGTCTCTCTGCAGGTATCTGTTGCTGGTATGCTAACTAAAGCAGTGCAGCTCTTGCAGCCACTTGTGCTCCACTGTCCATGAGGAAGTGGCTTTGATAGTGGGGTGCTGGGGTAGGCCAGCCCCTTGCCATTCAAGCAACCTAAATAGTGAGGAAGTATCTTCAACTACCATAGTTTGACAGTGGCTCTAAACAGAGTGTAGGACCTAGGGGGGGGGGGAGGGGGGCGGGGGAGTCAGCAGAGGGAAGGGGAAACTTGAGTCCCACTTGATGTCTAGCAGCTGCCTTTCCAAGCATTCTGGGGGTGGGAAATCAAGCTGAATAGCTTAGTCACTACTGAAAGGAGACTGGCGTTGCCTAGTTCCTAATGTGATCTAGTGCTCAGAGTAGGGGATTTGCAGTTAGGACTTCTGCTCTCCCACTGAGTTGCTTTGGACAAGGTTTGACTGCTATTTAACCCCTTATGCTGCCATTCTCCATAAATGGGAAGAATTATACTAGCACGCATTGCTATATGGCTGAAGTACTAAAATGCATTTTAAAAAATTACTATTAACAATTGATTTAGTTGGGGATTGGTCCCCCTTTGAGCAGGGGGTTGGACTAGATGACCTCCTGAGGTCCCTTCCAACCCTGATATATTCTATACTAAGGCTTGCCTGCAGCAGGAAGCCTTTCCAGAATAAGGTGTGTGTGAATTTAAAGTGCTCAAGATATACTGGAATAACTGCCTCTGTGGATACTTTTATTCTGGGGGGGAGGAGGGGGAGTATCAACACACTGCATTAATCTGCAATTGCTATTATGGCCAATTAATCTTATAGTGAGATTCTGCTCCCTCATACAGAAACTCAGGGAGTCAGTCCTGCCAGAGCAGCTGCTGCAAATGCCCAGAGGGGTCTGTCAACCCATACTTATTGGAAGCTCTCTGGAGCAGGGTTTATGTCTTATTCTGTTTGTACAGTACCTAGCACCCTGGTCCTAAGCATGAGTAATCAAGTGCTACAATAATACAAATTAATAAACTTGACCTTCAAATGTCTTGCTTGCTGGGCAGAGCCATCAGTGGTGATGAATGGGGCTAGCTTACGAGCTAGCTTGCTTCCTATCTGATGCCTTATCAACCCAGAGATGCTGTGGCCAGCTTGAGGGATGAGGACAGATGAGTTTCTGGAGCCCATTCAGTACTGGACTTCACTAGGACTGCTAGTACTAATGGTAGCGTTATGGTGTGGCTAAACCAGCCTGAGACTCATAACTTACTCCTCAGTGGACAGTGAAATGAAATAACTTGCTTTGCCATGCAGAACCTTGCCCAAATGTCCTAATCTGTGACAGGCAGATGTCAACACACACTTCCATTCATTGGGAAGTTTCTCTGCCTTAATGTTGTTGAGATCACCTGTCCCAGCTTTGTGGTGAAGCTGGGATAAGCATTGCTTTCTGGTATGGATTGGAAATGGAAGCAAAAGTCTTAACAATGTTGTAGGCACAGGATGGCGGAGGCTTCCCCAAACTTCCTTCTGTTCTTTGAAGGATTTGATGGGATGTCCACAAGCAGCCTTAGCTGCCAATAAACAAATCTGGTGGTGGTTGAGCTTGTAATTGCTGTATTAAAAACACTAACTCCCTGGGGCTGGGATGGGGCGATTCCAGAGGGAGAACCTGTGCTGCTGAAGCTGTTCCTAGTTCTAACAACCCTCCTGAAGGATGTTGGAGGCTCTCTGCCTTTCCAACACTTTCAGTGGTGAGAAGTTACTGAAACTAACTCTCTGCCAAGAGCAGCTTGCTGTATTTAGGAGTGATGACAACCTGTCAGCTGGAGGGAGCTTCCACCACTGAATCTGTCATCGCTTGGGTCCTGGAATGAGCCATAGCCTTGGGTGGAAATTGGATACACCAGGAGTGGCTGCACCAGCAGCTGTGCCTCCCTTCATGCTGACAGGGATCAGAGAGGCACCCTGTCTGCCCTCCAAGCTTGCCTATAGATGACAAATGCCTGAGATGTTGTATTCTTCACTGTTTAGATGCTTGTGGTCTCAAAGTGCTATTACAATTTAAATGCTATTATGAGGACTCTTTATCCTTGTGACAGTCCTAATTCTACCCCCTTCTCCCAACACCACATTCGGCTGACATCCTTACCATAGATCACTACCCTATCCTAGGAGCAGAGCTGGGTGACCTGGTTCAGATGAGCAGTTTATTTGCTGAAAATGCAGTTTGGGGTTGACCAAAACTAAACTTGAAGGCATCAAAAGGAATAATTTGGGGGGGGCTAGATTCACAGTGGGAGTTAAGTGCTGTTCACAAAACTACAGGAGATGGAGCTGCCCTGTCTCCTTATGACCAATATTTCAGTGGTTGGGGTACTTACCTGGGATATGGGAAACCTGAGTTCAAATGACCGCTGTGGAGCAGGGACTAGAACATAGGTCTCAGCTTTCATAGCTTGGTGGTTAAGGTCATGCCCCCCATCTGCTTTCTGGGGTGGGGTCTTTAAATCCCTCCTGGGGAAACTATTCCACTTCTGATGCATAATTAATGAGATCAGAGACTGGAAGCCAGGTTCCCCTAACCACCAGGCTAGAGTCCTTTTCACTCTCTCTGGCTCGGTGAATATTTGAGTATTTTACACAAAGTGGAACAGCTTCAACAGGAGAAACCCACCCCAGAATCTGCCCTAGCCTGGTGCTTAGGGCACTCTCTAGGGAAGACTGGGTCTCCCACATCCCAGGGAAGCACCCTAACCACTGGTCTATTAAGTATAAGAGGTCATTGCTGTCTTCTCCTATCTTTGTGAATGTAACCCTTAATTTCCTTTGCTTTTATCAAAATACCCAAACTGAAACATTGTTTGACCTAAACATGGAAGTTTCTTGATTTGCCAAAAATGCCAGAGAATTTTATTCAGGTCAAACTAACATTTTCCCCAGAACTGCCAGCCAAGTGAAACCTCTATTCACCCAGCTCTCATTGGTAAGTTTATGCATTTAATTAATCTGCTGCAGGATGCAGTGATGGGGCGAAAGGGACCAGAACTTGGGCTTGAAGGAGAATTAATGGGGGTGGAGAAAGAGTGCCCTTCCCCTCTGCCACTAATCAGGGCTACCCATTAATGATCACTGTTAATGCTGATGTTTAATACAGTGATTGTCTCTCTTCCCCCCCCCCCCCCCCCAATTGTACAATATGGTGATTCCAACATGCCCTGGACCATCACCTCTATTGTACCCCTGGGGTAACCTACACTAGCCCAGTGTGGCTTTTCGGCCTCTAGCAGTAGCTATGCCACATACTGAGGTTCTGGAGTCTGCTCCTGCCATTGCCCCAATGTTCCTCTTTTAGCTCAACTGGAGCAGTTCATGGTTTTAAAGCTAGAGGTCCAGGGTTCATTCCCCTGGGGATGATCCACCAGGGACATCATTACATGTGCTACAAAGCTGCTGAAGCTCATTTAGAAGTTATGAGCTTGATGTAGAAATTCCTCCAGTGAGACTCCCTGGTCTGTTTCATTCAAGATTAGAATAGTCCCACCTGGTCTTAAAATCTGTTAATCAGCTAGCCCCTAGCAGGGGCCACACTGAGCACACTACCAGCCTCAAGCCAGGGCCACTCACCCTAAACTGCCGACATTCAGAGCAGTTCAAATTTCCATGTGCTTCTGCAGGGACTGAACCCCAGGCTGCTGGCTCTAAAAGCAGGAGTCACTACTGCCTGAGCTCAATAACATCAAAGGCAGGAACAGATTGTACATCGTTATCTATGGTCTGTCCCTTGAAGGGACAGAGCTCCACTAGGATAAAGGGTGGAGTACAGTGGCGTCTTCTGAAGTCCTGCTGTCGAGGTAGCAAGTCTGATACATAATTAAACCCTCAGTCACTAGGTCAAGACAACTTAAATGCTCTCATTATAGCCTGTGTCTTCAGCTACATTATTGCCATGAATTTGGAGCTGCTATTGTCCCTTACTGTCCTCAGTAACAGCGTTGCCTGAGCAGTAACAGTGCATTAATGTCCACATTCCAAATAGGAAGCCTTGAAACCTTAAATAGCTGTTTATACAAAACATGGTGCCCTTTTAACAAACATTTTTCCAATCTACTCTAAACAAAGAATCACATGTGTTGAATTTCATACCTCAGACTTCACTGGTACGTTTTAAAAAGGAGCTGAAATAAAACTCTCACTTCTTAGAGTCCTAATTAACATTATTTTTCACCACAAACTGCTATAGAAAATTCAAGCAATTCAGAAAAATTACAATAATCATTTGGAACTGATCCTCTGATTCAAAACAGACTTCTTATGGCTTTTTCCTACTACTATTAAAATGGAAATTCTAGCACAACTTTAAGTCTAGCTTATAGCTAAGCAATCACCCTTAGAGTTGGGTGAATAACTGGTGGGGTTTTGTTTTTGTTTTTATCTGAGCTAAAGTTTTTGCTTTAAAAAAATATTTTTAATCAAATACAGTTGAAAAATTTTGGGAAAAAATTTTGAATTGAAAAACGGAACTCTTGTATGCAGTGGTGCTGTAGCCATGTTGGTTCCAGGATGTGCGAGAGAGAGAAGGAAGGTGGGTCAGGTTGTATCTTTTATTGGACCGACTTCTGTTAGTGAGAGAGAAGCTTTGGAGCTTACATTGAGCTCTTCTTCAGGTCTGGGAAAGGGACTCCCAGTGTCACAGCTACATACAAGGTGGAGTGGACTGTTTACATAAATAGTATTTGAAGGGCAGGGAGAAAGGCATGAGGGGTAGTGTTAGTGTGGTATAAAGTGTTTGTAAGAAGCTAGGGTTACCATAGATGTTGTCTTTTCTGAGGCTCCGTCAGGGTGGATTTTTTTCAAGTTACAGGCACTGTCTGGGATTTTTGCAGAGCAGACATGGCAGTTCAGACACAGCCCCATTGGTCTGCTTCCTGATTGGTGCATCCCCCTGCACTCCCAGCTGCTGGATCCGGCCTGGCTAGGCCCCACAGCTCCCAGCCCTGGTGAGGGAATCCCACGGGGAGGTGCTGATTGACAACGGTCACTGAGTCCTGGGCTTGAGCCAGTCACCTTGCCACCATGACAGGGAGCACTCCCCCTCCAGTGAGTACCTATGCTGTAGGGATCCCCTGCAGCTCTGCCATCCCTTTTCCCTCCCCCTATTTTTGGGGACCTAAAGTACAGTAATCCTAAATAAGCCACACATCTACAGTCTCTAATCAGTCCATGATTTTTCATGTCCAGCAAAATTATGACTTTGTTTCTTTGTTAGGTCAGATTATGGAGTGGTTGTTTTATGACATGTTTGCCTACAGGTGTTAGGGTACTTTTTGTCTTATTTTTCTGTCTGAGTTCATTCAAGAGTGTAGTAATTGTCTGGTTTCACCCATCATGTTGTTGGGGCATTTAGAGCACATGTTGTGATGGATCCTGAAAGGTGTGTTGTGGGAGGTGTTGATCATTCATAGAAGATTAGGGTTGGAAGACCCCTTAGGAAGTCATCTAGTCCAACCTCCTGCTCAAAGCAGGACCAACACCAACTAAATCATCCCAGCCAATTTGTCCATCTCCTTTCTGTAGTGGGGGGGGGGGGGGCAAAACTGGACATAATACTCCAGCTGAGGCCTCACCAATGCCGAATAGAGGGGAATAATCACTTCCCTCAATCTGCTGGCAGTGCTCCTACTAATGCAGCCCAATATGCCATTAGCCTTCTTGGCAACAAGGGCACACTGCTGACTCGTATCCAGTTTCTTGTCCACTGTAATCCCCAGGTCCCTTTCTACAGAACTGCTGCTTAGCCAGTTGGTCCCCAGCCTATAGCAGTGCATGGGATTCTTCTGTCCTAAATGCAGGATTCTGTACTTGTCCTTGTTGAACCTCATCAGATTTCTTTTGGCCCAATCCTCCAATTTGTCTAGGTCACTCTGGACCCTATCCCTACCCTCCAGCGTATCTACCTCTCCCCCAAGCTTAGTGTCCTCTGCGAACTTGCTGAGGGTGCAATCCATCCCATCATCCAGATCATTAATAAAGATGGTGTTGAATAAAACCAGCCCCAGGACCGACCCCCTGGGGCACTCCACTTGATACTGGCTGCCAACTAGACATCAGGGCTGCCCAGAGGGAGGGGCAAGTGGGGCAATTTGCCCTGGGCCCCACAGGGGCCCCCATGAGAATATAGTATTGCAACTTTTTTTATGGAAGGGGCCTCCAAAATTGCTTTGCCCCAGGCCCCCTGAATCCTCTGGGCGGCCCTGCTAGACATTGAGCCATTGATCACTGTAGCAGTGGAGATGGACTTGCAAGTCCCCTTCTCTGGGATTGGCTTACTCAGGGCCCAGTGCTGGGACCTGGTGGAGTGGGAGGTCCTGGGTCCATCTACCACACTCTGCCTTAAAGACTAAGCCCTGGTCTACACTACAAGGTTAGGTTGAATGTAGCCATTAGGTCAATTTTTATAATGAAAATCAGGGCTGCTACACAAGCAACCCCATTCCTTTGACCTAAAGGGCTCTTAAAATCGATTTCTTTTATTTATTTATTTATTTATTGGTACTCCTCCCCAGTGAGGGGAGTAGCTGGGTCGAATTTGGAGTAGTGCTGACACAAATGGACATTATTGGCTCTAGGAGCTATCCCAGAGAGCTCCAATGTGACCACTCTGGACAGTACTTTCAACTCCAATGCACTAGCCAGGTACCCAGGAAAAGCCTGGGGAACTTTTGAATTTCATTTCCTGTTTTGGTCAGCATGGCGCACTCAGCAGCACAGGTGACCATGCAGTCCCCCCCAGAATTGCAAACGAGCTCCAGTATGGAGCAAATGGGAGACCCTGGATCTGATTGCTGTATGGGGAGAAGAATCTGTGCAGGCAGAACTCCGATCAAAAAGAAGAAATGCTAATATATATATTGGCCAAAATCGTGCCAGGCATGTTGGACAGAGGCTATAACAGGGACACACAGCAGTGCCATGTGAAAGTTAAGGAGCTCAGGCAAGCCTACCAAAAGACAAAGGTGGCAAACGGTCGCTCTGGGTCCGAGCCCCATACATGCCGCTTCTATGATCAGCTGCATGGCATTCTAGGTGGGGACCCTACCACTATCCCACCACTGTCTGTGGACATCTGCAAGGGGGGAGTCTCACGTAACAGGGAGGAAGATTTTTGCAGATGAGGAGGAGAATGCGCAGCAGGCAAGCGGTGAATCCATTCTCCCTGGCAGCCAGGAACTTTTCATCACCCTGGAGCCAATACCCTCCCAAGGCAGGATCCCCGACCCTGAAGGCAGAGAAGGCCCCTCTGGTGAGTGCACATTTGTAACTATAGTACAGGGTTTAAAAGCAATAGTGTTTAATGTTTGATTTGCCCTGAAGACTTGGGATGCGTTTGCAGACAGTACAGCTACTGGAAAAGTCGGTTAACGTGTCTGGGGATGGAGCAGGAATCCTCCAGGGACATCTCCATGAAGTTCTGGAGGTACTCTGAAAGCCTTTGCAGAAGGTTTCTGGGGAGGGCTGCCTTATTTCGTCCTCCACGGTAGGACACTTTACCACACCAAGCCAGTAGCAAGTAGTCTGGAATCATTGGAGCACAAAGCATGGCAGCAAATGGTCCTGGGTTTTGGTCACATTCAAACAACATTTGGTCTATCTTTCTGTGTTAGCCTCAGGAAAGTAATATCATTCATGGTCACCTGGTTGAAATAGGCGAATTTTTGTAAGGGAACAGTAAAAGGACCCTATTCATGCTGGGCTGTTTGTGCTTGGCTAAAAAGGATAATCCCTGATGATAGCCATGCGGCAGGGGGAGGGGTGAAGGGATCATCCCAAATAGCCACATGGAGGGGAGGGGTGTGCTGAACATCCACCCGAAAACCACAGCCCCTCCTTTTAAATGGAAAACCCAACCAGCATTGTTTGCTATGGGAAAGGAGGGTGCTGCAGTTTGAAAACATTCCCACATGTTATAAAGGCATTGGAAGCCAAACCTGCATACCCTTTGGCTTACCATGGCTGCCTGGAAACCGAATTCTGTTGCCCAGCTGTGTGGGATGTCACCATACCAGCAGGCACTCAATATAAAAGGCAAAATGCGACCTTGTACCTAAAGCACATGTGCTGTCTGCTGTGAATTGCTTGATTTGCTGTGAGAGTCTCCCTTTTGTTCTCAGAAATGTATCATCTTAAATTTTACTCTCCCTTTTTATCCCCCCGCAGGTGAAAATGTTTCTACGCTCCCCCTATCATCTCCATCCCTGAGGTTATCACAGATTAGAAGGTGAAAAACACCACTCGTGATGACATGTTTTCTGAGCTCATGCAGTCTTCCTGCCCTGATAGGGCACAGCTGAATGCATGAAGGCATTGAGTGGCAGAGTCCAGGAAAGCATTAAGTGAGTGTGATGAGAAGAGGCATGAAGGAATGCTGAGGCTAATGGGGGAACAAATGGACATGCTTAGGCATCTGGTGGAGCTGCAGGAAAGCTAACGAGCACAGACCGCTGCTGCATCCACTGTACAACTGCCTGCCCTCCTCCCCAAGTTCCATATCCTCCTCACCCAGATGCCCAAGAATGGGGGGGGAAAGGCTCCGGGCACCCAGCTACTGCACTCCAGAGGATGGCCCAAGCAACAGAAGGCTGTCATTCAAACAGTTTTGATTTGTAGTGTGGCTACAAAAAGCAATGTGGCTTTGTCCTTCCCTCCTCCCCTACCCCACCCAGGCTGCCTTATCAGTTATCTCCCTTTTTTTTAATTAATAAAGAATGCATGGTTTCAAAACAATAGTGACTTTATTTCCTTTGCCAGCTGTGATCAAAGGGGGGAGGGTGGTTGGCTTACAGGGAGTTAAAATCAACAAAGGAGGTGGGTTAGCATCAAGGAGAAACATACACAACTGTCATACTGTAGCCTGGCCAGTCATTAAACTGGTTTTCAAAACCTCTCTGATGCACAGCACACCTATCTGTGCTCTTCTAATCACCCTGGTGGCTGGCTGTTCAAAATTGGCAGCCATGCAATTTGCCTCAACCTCCCACCTCGCCATAAATGTCTACCCCTTACTCTCACAGATATTATGGAGCACACAGAAAGCAGTAATAACAATGGGAATATTGGTTGCACTGAGGTCTAACCTAGTCAAACACCACCATCGACCTTTTAAACATCCAAAGACACATTCTACCACCATTCTGCACTTGCTCAGCCTATAGTTGAACTGCTCCTTACTGCTGTCCAGGCTACCTGTGTATGGCTTCATGAGCCCTAGGAGCAAGGGGTAGGCTGGGTCTCTAAGGATAACTATTGGCATTTCAACATCCCCAACAGTAATTTTCTGTTCTGGGAAGTAAATCCCTTCTTGCAGCTGCTCAAACAGCCCAGAGTTCCTAAAGATGGGAGCGTCATGCACCTTTCCTGGCCATCCCATGTTGATGTCAGTGAAACATCCCTTGTGATCCACCAGTGCTTGCAGCACCATTGAGAAGTACCCCTCACGGTTTATATACGGGTTGGCAAGGTGCTCTGGTCCCAAGATAGGGATATGGGTTCCGTCTACCACCCCACCACAGTTAGGGAAACCCATTACAGCAGAGCCATCCACTATGACCTACACATTTCCCAGAGTCACTACCCTTGATAACAAAACATCAGTGATTGCATAGGCTACTTGAATCACAGCAGTCCCCACAGTAGCATTGCCCACTCCAAATTGATTCCCCACTGACCAGTAGCGGTCAGGCATTGAAAGCTTCCACAGGGCTATCGCCACTCTCCTCTCAACGGTCAGAGCAGCTCTCATCTTGGTATTCCTGAGCTTCAGGGTGGGGGAAAGTGGCCTTATGCATGCAAAAGTTTTGCAACCACTGGGAATCATCCCCTCCCCACAACACTATGTGGTCCTGGCAGTCTGTGCTTGTTTGCTGGGTCCAGAATTGGCATTCCACTGTATCAACCAGCCCCACTGCTGCCACGATGTCCCAATTGCCACAGTCCATGCTTTCAGGAACATCTGTGTACCTGTCCTCATCACAATTGTCCTCATGCTGCCATTTCTTAGCCAGGTCCTGCACATACTGCAGTATAATGCGCGAGGTGTTTACAATGCTTGCAACAGCAGTGGTGAGCTGAGCGGGCTCCATGCTATGGCATCTGAACAGGTAACCCAGGCAAAAAGGCACGAAATGATTGTCTGCAGTTGCTTTCAGGGAGGGAGGGGAGAGTGATGACATATCCCAAACCACCTGCGACAATGTTTTTGCCCCATCAGGCATTGGTAGCTTAACCCATAATTCCAATGGGCAGCGGAGACTGCGGGAACTGTGGGATAGCTTCCCACTGTGCACTGCTCCGTGAATCAATGCTAGCCACGGTAGTGAGGATGCACTCCGCCAACTGAATGCGCTTAGTGGGGACATACACAATCGACTGTATAAAATCAATTTCTAAAAATTGACTTCTATAAAATTGACCTAATTTCATAGTGTAGACACACCCTTAGGCACCTCGACCAAGCAGGGGGCTGGAGGTCAAGCACTCCAACAACTGGGCCTCCTGGCCTTCCAAGCCCCCTGTTGCAGGCCTTTTTTTTATCAAATCCAGAATGAAAGTCTCTCATTTGCAGAATGCAAACAGACACATTTTTACAGCTCAGATTGGAGAACTTCCCAAGAGATTATCCAAGGTTAGATAGCAAAGAGATTTTTAAAAATTAGAAATTGATAAATCTCATACCCTTGCAGTGTAGCAGGAGCATTGAAAACTCCTGAGAGATGCCTCTAATTTTCCAGCTTCCTCTGGCCCTAGAGGTAGCGTGGGACATTGATGGACTACTGTGATGGGGTATAAAAACCCCACACTAGCATGGAAGGGGTTAAGGAGCTACTTTGGGCTGGAGGAGTTTAAAAGAGGGAATTCTGCTCAGATGGGGGCAGCTCTGCACAGGGGACAGGCTGGTGAGCTCCCCCAGCCCTGGAGAAAGGACTGACCGTCTGCACAGCCCCTCCTGTAGTGGAAGGAGAGTGCACGACATAAGAACGGAAATACTGGATCAGACCTTTCGGATCTGTTCAAACATTGGGCAGCTGCCACAGGAGACCTTAATGCACCATTGTCTGACAACCATCTCTGCTAGAGGGGTGCCACTTTTTAGTAGAGATGGGCTCAAGCCATGAACATAAGAACGACCATACTGGGTCAGACCAAAGGTCCATCTAGCCCAGCATCCTGTCTTCTGACAGTGGCCAGTGCCAAGTGCCCCAGAGGGAATGAACAGAACAGGCAATCATCAAGTGATCCATCCCCTGTCGCCCATTCCCAGCTTCTCGCAAACGGAGGCTAGGGACACCATCCCTGCCCATCCTGGCTAATAGCAATCGATGGACCTATCCTCCATGAACTTATCTAGTCTTTTTTGAACCCTGTTACATGAACCCAGTCAATATGGGCATAGCTGAAATCCCCCATTATTACTGAGTTTTTTATTTTAATAGCCTCTCTAATCTCCCTGAGCATTTCAGTCACTCTCACCATCCTGGTCACGTGGTCAGGAATACATCCCTACTGCTCCAAGTTAGAGGGGAAAAGAACTGAGGCTCTCACTGGAGCAAGTGAACTCTGATGCTTGCAGGATCCCCTGGAGTCAGAGAGGCCCAGAGCCTGGAGGGAGCTGCCTACAGGCTTTGCTTTAACTTTCTTTTGTTTAACCCCTTGTTCTGGGGACACAGAAGGGGATGAGACAGTCGAGAGGCCCTGTAAGGTGAGCACCGGCCCACTGTCAAGATGCTCCACAACCCTACTGATTGGGGTGTGTGGAGTAATTGGACTCACATGTGTGCACTCTCCACGGAGCCTAACGGGCGCCCTACCACAGGCAGATTTGTGACAGCTACACACACACACACACACAGACACGCCGATGTCCTGGGAGGCACCACACTGAAAATCAGACTAATGGAGGCAGTGAATCTCTGGATGTTGCTAAAGACCTGGAATTAATGTGGGACTTTAACTACCTAGACATCTATTGGAAAAGTCATACAGCAAAACACAAAATTCCAATAAGTACTTGGAATGTATCAGGGACAACTTTTTGTTTCAGCAAGGGGAGGAAGTAACCAGGGAGTCAGCCATCATAGACTTGATTCTGACTAACAGGGAGGAATTGGCTGTGAATGTGAAGGTGGAAGGCAATCTGGGTAAAGTTTTATCATGAAACTATACATTTCATGATTTTGAGGAAAGAAAGAAATGAGTAAGTGGATACGGACAATAGACTTAAACAAAGCAGACTTTAACAAACTCAGAGAACCAGGAAGTAAATTCCCATGGGAAGAAAATCTAAGAGATAAAGGAGAGCTGGCAGTTTCTCTAGTAGACAGTATGAAAGACACAACTGCAAACTATGCTAATGCAAAAGAAAGATCGGAAGAATGGTAAGAGGCCAATACAGCTCCATCAGGAGCTCTTTAATGACCTGAAAATCCAAAGGGAATCCTACAGAAAATGAAAATGTGGAGTAATTTCTAAGGAGTACAAAAGAATAGCACAAGTGTATAGGGACGAAATCAGAAAGGCTAAGGTAAAGTTAGTTACACCTAGCAAGGGTCATAAAAGGCAATAAGAGAAGGTTCTTTAAATACATTAGGAACAAGAGAAAGACAAAGAAAAGTGCAGGTCCTCTTCTTAGAGGGGAAGGAGAGATAATAATGGATGACATCAAGAAGGCTGAGATGTTTAATGCTTATTTTACTTCAGCCTTCACTGGTTACTGGTCACCAGATACTCAACACAATTAATATTAACAGCAAGGGGGAAGAAACACAGGTTCAAATAGGGAAAAACAGTTTAAAGAATATTTAGATAAGTTAGATGTATTCAAGTCAGCTGGGTCTGATGACATTCATTCTGGGATACTTAAGGAACTAACTGAAGCAATCTTGGAACCGTTAGCAATTATCTTTGAGAATTCATGGAGGACAGGTAAGGAGTACTGGAGCCAGGTAAACACTGTACCTATCTTTAAAAAGGAGAACAAAAAGGACCTGGGGAATTATAGACCCCTCAGCCTAACTTCGATATCTGGAAAGATACAGGAACAAATTATCAAACAATCAGTTTATAAACACCTAGATGATGATAGGGTTATAAGGAATAGCCAATATGGATTTGTCAAGAACAAATGTTGCCAAACCAACCTAATTTCCTTCTTTGACAGGGTTACTGGCCTAGTGAATAGGGGGAAAGCAGTCAATGTGATATATCTTGATTGTATTAAGGCTTAGATACAGTCCCTCATAACATTCTCATAAGCAAACTAGGGAAATGTTGTCTAGATGAAATTGCTATAAGATGGGTGCACAACTGGATGAAAAAGCTACTCAAATATTTGCTGTCAACCTGAGAGGGAGTATCTAGTGGATTCCTGCAGGAATTAGTCTCGGATCCAGTACTATTCAAAATTTTCATTAATGACTTAGATAATGGAGTGGAGAGTGTGCTTATAAAATTTGCAGATGTCCCCAAGCTGGAAGGAGTTGCAAGCACTTTGTAGGACAGGTTTATAATTCAAAACAACCTTGACAAATTAGAGAATTGGTCTGAAATCAAAAAGATTAAATCCAATAAAGACAAGTGCAAAGTACTTCATATAGGAATGAAAAATCAGATGCACAACTACAAAATGGGGAGTAACTAGCTAGGTGGCCGTACTGCTGAAACAGATCCGGGAGTTATAGTAGATCACAATTGAATATGAATCAACAATATGACGCAGTTGTAAGAAAGGCTAATATGATTCTGGGGAGTATTAACAGGAGTATTTTATGTAAGACAAGTGTTCCGCTCTTAGCACTGATGAGGCCTCAGCTGGATACTGTGTCCAATTCTGGGCACCACACTTTAGGAAAGATGGGGATAAATTGGAGAGAATCCAGAGGAATCAACAAAGATGATAAAAAGTTTAAAAACCTGACATATGAGGAAAGGTTAAAAAAACTGGGCATATTTAGATTTGAGAAGAGAAGGCTAAGAGAGGATCTGATAAGTCTTAAAATATGTTAAGGGCTGTTAGAAAGAGGATGGTGATCAATTGTTCCCCATGTCCACTGAAGGTAGGACAAGGAGTAATGAGCTTAATCTGCAGTAAAGGAGGTTCAGGTTAGATATTAGGAAAAATGTTCTAACTCTAAAGACAGTTACGTTCTGGAATAGACTTTCAAGAGAGGTTCTGGAATCCCCATCATTGGAGGTCTTTAAGAACCAGTTGGACAAGCACCTGTTAGGGATGGTCTAGGTTTACTTGGTTCTGCCTTGGTGCTGGTGGCTGGACTTGATGACCTCTTGAGGTTCCTTCCTGCCCTATATTTCTATCATTCTAATCGATCCCTGCCAGAAATTATTTATTTCTGGGACTCATACAAGTACAGCTGAAGATCACATTTTTTGTCTTTGGACTTTTGACTGCAATGGAACTACTCACATGAGCAAAGTTAAGCTGGATTTGGGCTTTAGATTTCTTTGCATTCAGTGGACTAACTTTAGAAGAGATCCAGAAAGGATGTGGTGTGGAAGGTAAGCACTCGGATACCGGGGTGAGGTACGGAAAGAAAGCAGGATAAGCTGCATATCGGTACTTGGTGGGAATCTAGAGAGCCTCTAAATTGGTGTAACATACAGTGTGAAGGAGCTGTAAGGTGTGAGCTGCACCAACTTAGACTTCTCCTAAAACTAGACTCCCCTCTGAAATCGGACCATTGAATCCAAACCAATTATGTCATTTAACTTGCCTTGCAAGATTGTTCTACTGCACATTTATGAGTATTCTGTACAGTCTAGTTTTCAATATGTGAATTGACGAGTCTTCCAAGATATCTCTTGGTCAATGAATACTGTTAGGTAGTTTTCCTGGAGAGCCTGAAAGGTTATTTTCTTAATTCCAACTAATATCTCCCCCCTTTTTATTATATTAATCAATTCATCATCCTTCCTGATATGTGCATTGTTTAACTGTTTTTTAATTGTTATCTACGTCCTCCCTTAATTGTTGCTTAGCTATGCTCCATACATAGATACCTCTTTTCTATTTAAAAAAATGTAGTGAAAAAAAAATTACACATCCCACTGAAATTTACCCTCCGTCTTAGACACATGATCCTGTTATGATCTGTAGTCAATAAGGAGGATATTAGACTTAAACAAAACTGAATTGTGGATTCCCAAATTGTAAGTAGCTTTGGATAAAACTGATACCGATTTTTCTTTTTCAGATGGTTCAGAAAATATTGTGAAGGAAAGTCTGAAACTTAACAAGTCTCTAAATAAAGTGCCTATTGCACACAGTTTCTGCTCAGAAAACATTATTGAGATGGAAGAGTCTGCTAACATTCATTTTCAGGATACAGATTCTGATAGAGTACGATGTTGTATTTAAATAAATGGAAATAAGGCATAATCTTTAATTCTTCCATTTCTAGGAAAAGTAGCTACTTTCCGATATAGGAATCTGTTTCTGGAAAGAACTAATTTTTGTGATTCTTTCTGGAGAAGAATGAACAGGGGAAGAGAACTACTATGCTATGTCACACATGGGGATTTTTCTAAGGGCTTTATCTCTCTTTTAGGTTCTCATTGATCTCATTATCATTGCTAAGGACAGGCAAAGTTCTTACTAAATTTCAGAGGTTTGGACCTGGTCTGGACTGGAGTTCCTGGAGTAGTCTGAAGAGTCTCCTTTGTCCAGGATGCTTTGTCATTGCTGTGGGCAAGCTGAGTTGTCCTGGGGGCAGGGGTCGTTAAAAGGCAGACTACAGGCGAAATCCAGACCACCAGATGCTTTTGAACAGACCCTGAATATTTTATTTACTTATTATTTTCTCTGGAGTCTGGACTTTGACTATATCTTGACTAAGAAATTTGGATCATGACACAAAGTAATTGACTGCCACTGTTGTGGGGGCAGCACATTTCACCAACAAGCTTTCCCCAAATTCCAACCCAATGCCTTGGGGTAGAGAACCCCACTTGTCTCCCAACAGATCCAAACTTCTTGATTCCATTCTGAAACCTTTAGGAAGGCATGAGCTTACCGAGAAGAAAATGCTTCAACAGGATTTGTACCCATGACTTCATATGCCACCTAGTGACCTCCAACCTTTGGGTTTTTATGCAAGAGCTGGGAGTCTTAGTGAAACAGTGAGATTTGTCCAAAGGAGAGGGAAATGTCTCATGATGTTCAACAATAACCTCTCCAGCTGATTTTGAAGAGTCAGTGATGGGCTCTGAGCAGTCTTACCCAGTCCTCAGCTGCAGCTATTCTGGTTGTGACACTATCCCTCAAAAATATAAAGGATGGGAAAACTGGTAGTATTCTTGGAGTTTTGGCTGTTTCCAGTCCAATTCACTTACAAACAACAGCACTGAACCAGAATTTCCTTCATTGCAAAAGACACTTTACATTATAAAATGATTTTCATTGATGCTATAAAAATGATTCAATGGTTCCTTTTCATATTAGAGTTTGTAAAATTCAGACATGGGGCTTAACCTACTTGACAGCATCACTGTGACAAGGTATAATAGAGTGGAGGAGTCGCCCACTGTTGTCAAGGCTGCACCCAGATTTTCAAAAAAAGAAGAACAGGAGTACTTGTGGCACCTTAGAGACTAACAAATTTATTAGAGCATAAGCTTTCGTGGACTACAGCCCACTTCTTTGGATGCATATAGAATGGAACATATATTGAGGAGATATATATACACACATACAGAGAGCATAAACAGGTGGGAGTTGTCTTACCAACTCTGAGAGGCCAATTAATTAAGAGAAAAAAAACTTTTGAAGTAATAATCAAGCTAGCCCAGTACAGACAGATTTTCAGTTGGACAGGACTGAAAACATTGTCTAAAATGACTGTGTTTTGAAGTATAAGATCAGTTTCAAAGGCTTAATATAATTAACTGCTTAGATTAGGGCAGTTTAAAGGGAAAAGCCTGAAATGAGTTATGACAGTTTTTAAAGGTGCCATGTGACTATAATTTTTCCAGTATCTAACTTTTTCCATCCCTTTTTAAAATGACTAGAAGAGCAGTCTGAGGTATGAAGTTCAGCATGTATGATTCTTTGCTGTGAGTAGTTGGGAAGAATGTTTGTTAAAAGTGGCAATGTATTTTGTATGAATAGTTACTTTAAAAAGTTCTTGACATTACAGCTGTGTTGATAGACTGTTAGTGTAGATCATCATCAGTATTACTGACCACAGAAGGAATAGTTACAGTGGGACAGGGTATACCTGGTATTTGCTGCCCCTACCAGAGACCCTGCTGCCTTAAAGGTGCCCTGCTGGATGGGAAGAGGAGAGAGTTCAGACCTCCAGGGGTTGCCTAGAGAGGCTTCCCCTGATCTGCTCAAGACAGAACCAGCAAGAGTTGGTCCTTCAACACCTAGAAGGGCAAGGTGCAGGCAAAGGCCAATCAGGGTCTAGCAGGCAGGATAAAAAGAGCTGGCTGCTTCTACTAAGGGCTCATTCTGGGTGATGCCTGGACAAGGAAACTTCTGCTGCTCATGGCTGGATTTCCAATTAGGCACAGTAGGCATGTGCCTAGGGGCGCCAGCATTCTAGGAGCACCCAAAAGTTTAATTTTTTACGGAAAATATGAAGGTCAGCTGTAGGCAAGGGGGGTGCTGAAGATGCTGTGCCTAGGGGCGCGTAAGGTATAAATCCGGCCCTGCCCCTACTATAACTCAAGTCGTTTGGCCTTGTCAGGGGCCTACCCTTGACAGTATCTGCTTTTGATCTTTGTGAAGGACTGTTGTTTGTTATGGGCTTTAATTCCCACATAGGCTAGCTCAGGGGTAGGCAACCTTTCAGAAGTGGTGTGCCGAGTCTTCATTTATTCACTTTAATTTAAGATTTCGTGTGCCGGTAATACACGTTAACGTTTTTTAGAAGGTGTCTCTCTCTAAGTCTATATGATATAACTAAACTATTGTTGTATGTAAAGTAAACAAGGTTTTCAAAATGTTTAAGAAGCTTCATTTAAAATTAAATTAAAATGCTGATCTTACGCCGCCAGCC